>NC_056730.1:224070669-224115669 GCF_019279795.1 Protopterus annectens | reverse complement strand
GATGTGAGCCATACAGCTAGTGATCCAGCAAGCAATAGAAACCTTGGAAATGGTCTGACCTTTCTTAGCCTGAGAAAATACCATAAAAAGCTGATCGGATTTTCGAACATTTTCTGTTCTCTTTAAATAGAAATGCAACTGCTTATGAACATCTAGACAATGAAATTTATATTCCCCTTTATTTGAAAACTTGGAAAAATGACAGGAAGTTAAATTGACTTGTTAAGTTTAGCCTCTGAGCCCACCTTAGGGCTGAAGGAGGGATTGGTCCTGAGAGATACCCTGTCCTTATTAAAAATCATGAAGGGGGCTTTAATGAAAAGAGCCTCAATTCAGAAACCCTCTTGGCCAAGGTAGTTGCCACCAAAAGGCCATCTTCCAAGACAGGAATTTAAGATTGCAGGTAGCCCCAGGCTCAAAAGGGGGTTGTGTCAAGGACTGCAGCACCAGAGTGAGATCCCATGGAGGGGAAGGATCTTTGATAGGAGGTCTGAGTAAAAAGACCGCTTTGAGAAAGGCCCTGCACAACCTAGAAAAGAAAGTGGGACTTTTGTTTAAATGGAAGTTGGATATTTATTTATTTATTTATGTATTTATTTATTTTACATCTGTTGACTGGGTTAGTCCATCTGAGCTGGAGTAGCCCTTTTTCAGTAGAGGCTTGGGGAGAAAAGCTCCAATATATTAAACAATACAGTAGAGTTTACAGATGCAATATTACATATAGGTAGCAGAAGTAATGTTTCAATAAGATTATCAAAAAAAATTAGACATTTAAAAATAATTATTTACAAGTCTTAGTTTAAATGATGACAATGAGAGTAAAGACCTGTTTTTTACAGTTTTGTAGTGATAATTCATTTCAGGCCTAAGTTACTGTCAGGTCTAGACAACAGGAGATAATTCAGAGAGTGAGTTGGGTTAAAAGTATAAATCTGAAGCTTGAAAAAATGTTTGAGGATGGTGTGATCAGGAAGGGCAGAGGATGTTAATATTAAGAGAGTAGAAGATGAGAAAAAATAAGAAAAAAAAAGTTTATCATCTGATAATGGGAAGTTTGGTGTTTGGGAGGTTTACTATCGCATGTTTGACACTAGCACTACTGTGGCTGAAAGTGCAGATATCTGAAGATAATGTTTGGAAATCACAGCACCAACCACAGTAAATGCCAAACTGAGCATTTTAGTGAAGTCGAATGTCGAACATTTCAACTTCACTGAAATGCTCATAGACGCTAAACATATTTTAACATGTTTTGAAGGGGGGCAAGCCCCCCTTCACCCCCCATGTGGGGGGCTCCACCTCCCACACCCCCCTACTTATATGTACAAACTCCGAGATCGAACTACACTGAGGAAAGGGTACATTCCCCAGTCCCCACTATAATGCGATCTGCACTACGCTGTCAAACCTTGCTATAGCAGCTGTTTGCTATTGTAAGGTTTTACAATATAGTACTCACACTAATGGTTCTACTACCTGATTTACGCACATACGTTAATCGCACACAGTGCGATTGACTATGTGATTGTAAACCATTTGGGATATAGCAGCCAAGTGAAGTTTGACTGTAGAAAACCCAACCCCTTGTTGAAAAGACAGACTAGAAACAGCAAGCTTTCAGAATAAGCCAAAAAATTATCTAAGTTTCGTTGTTGAGCCTAGATAAAAAAATTCTTCCATTTGCTGCAGGATAGGCATACAGAAGACCTGACGGCCAGTCATGGACCAGACTGTCCCTGGGTGACTTCCCCAGTGGGGGAGATTAGGGCAAAGTATTTGCTGCATTTGTGATCAGTGCGGCAAACAGATTGTAGCATGGGAGAAGCCAATGGACAAAAGTCTGATTCTCCAATGACTTATTCAGAGACCACTCATGTGGGCTCAGAATACCTCTGCTGAGCTTGTCTTCCAGCTTGTTGGAATTGCTGAGAATATGCATTGCAGCAAGAAGGCGCCTGAGAAACATCACCCATTCCCACACCCTCATGGCCTCTCTGCGCAGGGGATAGGATTATGTTCCCAACTGTTTGTGGTGTACCAGACCACTGCCATTTTGTCTGTCTGTCTGTCTGAATTGCAACAGTCCTGAGAGAGGAGATATTCCTAGAAGCCTTGCAACTTCAGGAGGACTGCTCTCATCTCCAGGACATTGATGTGCAATTTGATCTCTGAGGTGGGCCATGTGCCTTGGACCATTCTTCCCTGAAAATGCCCCCCCCCCACCCCAACAGGGAGGTGTCCATGATCACCTTGGCCTGAGGTTAGGAAAGAAAAAAGGGTCTGCCTAGAAGAAGGTCTTGGGATTGGAGCCACCAAGCAAGGTGACACTTGCAGATCTGAGAGATCCTGACGGGCATAGCCAAGGGATGCCGATAAACTGACCACTGTACCACAAGGGCCATTGAAGAACTCACATGTGACATCTGATGAGAGGAACTAACTGAATCACCACCACCATTGAACCAAGGGCTTGCAGGATTAAGCAGGCTGAGGGACTCTTCAGATCTAGAAGACAAATCTGTTCCTGAATCATTACGACTCTGCATGGGGAAAGAGCTGCAGTTTCTGACATTATGTCTAGAAGAACCCCGATAAACTCTAGGTTCTGACATGAGTCAAGATGTGATTTGGCCAGGTTGACCATGATGCCTAGGTCCAAAAAGAGGTCAAGTGTATAATCTGTGGCCCAAACAAGTTAATGCCTTGTGGGACCCATGAGGAGCCAATTGTCCAGGTATGGAAAGACCTGAAAACCCTGCAGCCGGAGATGGGCTGCTACCACTGCCATACATTTGGTAAACCACAAAGGGGTGATGTGAAACTGAAGGGCAGGGCCCTGAACTGGTAGTGATTGGCCCCCAGCTGGAAGTGCAAGTATCTCCTGGAGTGTCTGTTGAATTTTATGTGATAGTATGCATCCTTGAGATCCACTGAGCACATCCAATCATCCTTGCACAGAAATGGTGAATGGACTGAACAGGAATCATCTGGAACTTCAGCTTCTTAACTAACAAGTTCAGAACACTGAGATCCAGAATGGGACATAGGTCCCCAGTTTTCTTGTGCACTAAAAGGAAGCAAGAGTAAGTTCCAGATCCTTGTTGTGCTGTTGTGACCTCCTGGAAAGCTGTTTTTCAAAAGAAGGCTTAAAACTTGGAGAGCGCCAACTCCCTTTGGTGGGCTGGAACATCCACGAGAGACTTTTTAGTCTGACGGGGCTGAAAGAATGATATGAAGTATCTCCTGGACAGGGTGCTTAGTACCCACTGGTCTGCAGTAATAGCTGCCAAGCTAGTTGGTGTAGGGAGATATGATCCTTGACTGTCCCCAGGACAAGACAGCCAGGCAGCACTTCAGGAATGCTGAGGGGGCTCCTCTGAGATGGGTTCCTAGGAGCCCTGGTTCTGCAGACCTCCTCTGCCTCTAGGGTGATGTCTATTATCAAATCCCCTTCCCCGACCAGAAGAAGAGGATTCCTGAGGAACATTTTGAAAGGAAGACTGAGACCTGCAAAACCACAGTTTCTTACCACCCTGCTGATTCTTGGAGAAGGATTGCTGGGGAGTATCAAACTTGATTCCGACTGCAGACAGAGTCTTTCCCTCCTGCTTGCTATAGATTAAGGCTTCTTTGACTGAGGGACCAAACTGTAGATCTGTCAAAGGGGGCATTGGTAAAACATGCCTTGAAGGTTTCCACAATCCCACAAAGGCAAAGTCAGGCATGACCCCTAATAGCAATGCCTGTACCTGCTGCTCGAGAGGTGGCCGCCACAGCATTAGAAAGCAACCTCATTGAGGCATTAGCAAGGAATGCAAGAGTAGATAGCTTCGGAGAGTCTACCTTAAGACTCTCCGGAGGCCAGCAACTCAGAAAATGATGAGAAGAGTTCTGACACCAGATCTCTTTGCAGCCATAAGAAATGCGCCATGTAATTTGTAATCCTCAGTCAGAAAGTAGGCGAGGCATACACGTGCTTCCCAAAATGGACAGTCACCCATGACTCCCTGTTTGGGGGATAGACCATGGAGCTTTGTTCAGCGAGCTCCTTTTTGGTGGCTGCAACAACCACAGTGGCATCAACAGGGACACCCTGGCTCCAAAAGGCTTTATCTTTAGGGGAACTCAGAAATTTGTCTGCTTTCTTAAGGACAGGTTCTACTATATCTGACTCCTTCCGCACCCTGCTAGAAATGAGCTGGACAAGCTCATCTGCAAGGAGAGTCACCCAGGAGGAAGACAGACCTGACCAGAAGGCCATCAGGAACACAGATTCCTCTGAATATGGGGTGGGGGAAGACCAACTGCTTCGCACTTTAAGGATCTTGAGAATGTCCCCAAAGGGCACCTCTTCAGGCAGAAGCCTAGGGGACCCTACCTCAAAATCCATGTCCTCAGTGAGGGACTTTCAAAGGGAGTCAAAGTTCCTCTTCTTGCACATCTTCTTCTGGGGAGGCTCCTACACAGTGGGCTCTGGAGAGGACTCAGAAAAGGAAGGGGCCTAATGAGGGTAATGCCCATCTGAAGGCACTTATGGGAGAGCTGATCCCAGATGGATGATGAGGAATCACCACCCAAAGTAGAATAGAGTGGGGGGACTCAAAACTAAGGTAGAGGCAGCCGACCATCTGGAGATGGTCCTCTCTATCACCTAGAAAGTGGATGGGCTGGAAGAAGCCCCCCCTATCCCCACTGGACACAGCAAACCAGAGCAGAAGGGGGGACCCTGATGCAGCACCGACATCCCTTGATGATATCAGCCCAGAACTGTCTATAGCAGATGCTCCCAAGGGGAGGGAACCATCCAAACACTCTGGACAGGACCCCTCACCCCAGTGACCCCCACTGACCTTATGAGGTCGAGGCATCAACAACTCCACAGGGAACTGAGGTGAACCAGCTAGGACCCAGACAGTGTGAGAAAGGAAACAATATCCAACACCATCAGCCTCTCTGAAGGGATGCCTTGACTCTGGGTAACTGAGCCTGAATGGGTCGGATGGGGAAAGAGGAATTCTGAGGATGGCATAGGTCCCCTGGGCAACTGGCTAGTAGATGGCAACAAGCCCAGCTTGATTTGGGTTTTGAGAAAGCTCCTCATCCTCTGATCCATGTCAGAAGGAGCAGACTTCTGGTGGAATGAGAGGATATGGAGGAATAGCCCAACCTGGCTGATGGCCTGCGATCTCTGGAAGGGGACCTGCTGGCCAATCTAGGATCTGACCTCTTAGAAGTGGATGGGAAATCCTCAATAATGATTGGATCTGGCAAAATCATCAGATCCGAAGATCTTACTGGATCCGGACTGAAAAGGACCCAAAGTCAGACATGATGAATGGGTCGGAGACATGGGTGGGGCAAGGCCAGGTTGGATCCGAAGTTCTTTGAGACTCTGAGGGGTCAGATCCAACAAGGGTAACCTGGAGTCTCAGAACTGAGAAGCCCAGATCCAAAGCCACAGAAGCTGGACTCAGATCTGGAGACCTATGATCTGATCTGATGGAGGCTTGGAGGGGGAATCCTAAACCAGGGGACCCCTCTTTGCAATCCCCTTAAGCAGCAGCTTGTTTCTACTCTCTAGGAGAGCCCTGGGGTTGAAACTGGCACAGATCTCACACTCAGTCTCCAAATAGGGCTCTCCTAGGCAGTAGACACATTCCTCATGAGTATCGGTATGAGGAAGCTACCTGCCACGTGAGGACCAATGCTTGAAACTGGAGGGTTTCTCAACCATACTAGACCCACACACAAACTTCCACCACCCACACACACACAACACATGCAAGCACCAATGGGGGGGGGGGCAGAGAAGAAGGGAAGAAGGGAAACCTGTATACTGGGAGGACAGCAGAAACCCAGGTGGAACCTACAAAAACTACTTACACAACTAGCAGAAGGAGAGGAAAGTCCTTACTGGAGAAGAGAGAGAGAAAGGAGATCTAAGAAAAGAGGTGAAAGATGCAAAAGCAGATAAAAATAATGCACTTATCTGCACAGAAGGTGCAAGTGCTCAGGGAATACATCTGCTTGTAACCTGCAGCAAATGAGATCTGAGGATTGTGGGTAGCAGGAGATCCTGGGAAGGGAAAGAGCTTGAACTCAGGAGCTGTCTCTTGTTGTGCCGCTCAGATGTGATGTCGGATCCTACACCCTTCTGTGATCAATAATGACATGGATAGCAACAGATCCATAGGTTTCTATAGTTACACCACAGAGTGTAAGGAATTACCAATAAGAAACTCAGTCTTTATGTACTGTTCATATTTGCAATGTAAATCTGTCTATACAATTATGTATGTGAATAAAATCAAGAAATGAAAATAGCAATACCTATATGCATAAAGGTGAATCAAACATCAGTCCAGTAACATACAATAATTTCAATTAAGGCACACATTTTCAATAAAAATAAATTCAAACAGGTACCTTAAGAGTATAAAAAACTTTAAGAGATGCAATATTCACCAAAATAGAAATGCTACCACTTGCCAATGCACCTCTCTCTCTCTCTCTCTCTCTCTCTCTCTGTCTCCATAGGTTCATAGGTTCATAGGTTGGTACTAGGCTATCAGCCCTAGGGCCTATACAAGCCTAGCCATAACAATTCCCTAGCTATTTCTTCCCACATTATTTACTTTCCTGGACCCCTGTCTAGCAGGGCGACTGACGTGATCCCCGGGGTGAATTTCCTTTCTCCCATCCAATCGTCAAGGTTCCTCTTGAAGAGGTCCAAAGAGGCACTCTGCTTGACATGTATGGGCAATCTATTCCAGAGTCTGGGGAGTCTCTGGGTCAGGAACCTATCCCTCCGGCATGTTTTGTTTATCGTGATGACAAGGTTTAGATCCCTGGAGCGTGTAGCTCTGAGGGATTGGGATTTCTTTAAGTGTAGCATGTCCAACAGCTCTGGGTTTGACATGGCCTTGTATGCTAAGCAGAGATCGCCTCTGAGTAGACGATATGCGACAGAGTATAGCTGGAGTTTTTTAAGGCGGTCAGCGTAGGGCATCTGCTTTAGGCCTGTGATTCTTTTAGTGAGGTATTTCTGAGGCCTATCCAGTTGTTGCAGATGTCTTGAGAGGTACATACCAAATGGGGCGTTGTATTCTATAATGGGTCTAATGAGGGATGAGTACAGTGGGACAATGATCTCCTTTTTTCTGGATGAAAAGCCCTTCGTGATGAGGTGTGTCACATAGAAGGATTTCCTGACTGTTGTGGCGATGTGGTTATCGAAGGTGAGACCACTGTCCACCTGTGTCCCTAAGTCTCTTATCACACTTTCTGTGTTTAGTGTACTGCCACCTATATGGTAATTCATGGATACATGTTTTTTCCCAAAGGGGATAACAATACATTTCTTGGCATTGAGCTTGAGCCCATGGCTCTGGCACCAAGCATCTGTTTCTGTAAGGCCCTTTTGTAGAGTATCCACATCATTTGGGGATTCAATAATGGCTCCCAGTTTGCAGTCTTCTGCAAACTTTGTTAGCCAGAGTCCCTTAGTGTTGACCTGTACTTCAGAGAAGTAGATGCCAAACAAGAGTGGCCCCAGGACTGAACCCTGCGGTATTCCACTTGTCACTTGTCTGGAGCTGGATTTGGAGTCGGCTACTTTTACAGTGTGGGTTCTATCAGTAAGCCATTTAGCAACCCATTGGGTGACATAGGGATTAATGCCCAACTTAGTAAGTTTATCTATGATTCCAGAGTGGGGGATGGTGTCAAAAGCCTTGGCAAGGTCTAGATAGGCTGTGTGGACCACCTTACCCTTGTCCATGGCTCTGGAGACTGATTCAAAGAAGTCAATCAGGTTCAGGAGACAAGATCGGCCCTTCACAAACCCAAACTGGGTGGGGTCCAGTGTTTCAAGGTTGCCAATGTCTTTGTTTATAAGTTCCATGATAATACGCTCCATGGCCTTGCAGATAAGGCTTGTCAGACTGATGGGACGGTAGTTTCCGGGATCCAAGGTGGATCCTCTCTTGTGGATTGGGATAACTGTAGCTCTGCGCCACTCAGTGGGCACGAAACCTGAGGCGAGGCTATGATTAAACATGACACTTAGGTGAGGTGCCAGTTCATATTGTAGTTCATGTAGTACACAGCCCGGGATGTCATCTGGTCCCATGGATGCTGGATTCTTGGCTTTAGAGAGTGCGTTTTGTACCTGTGTGGCCGTTATTACTGGAATTTGGCAATCTTCCGGTATTGAGATGGGCCATTTAGGGGGTGAGAAGGGGGTGAAGTTGGCACTGAATCGATCTGCCAGGATATTGGCAATATCCTTTGGATCAGTATATTTAATGCCATTCTGTTTTAGCTCAGCGTAGATCTGAGCATTGCCATTTAGATTCTTGACATAGTTATAGAATGCTTTGTGGTTGTCTTTGGAATCTTTGGCAATTTTATTTTCGTAACTAGCTTTGGAGGATTTTATGAGGCATCTCAGTTTCTTACTGAGGCCAATAAGGGAGTTTTTTGCATCCTGGGATTTTCCTCTTTTCTGCAAAAGTTTCTTCCTTTTGTTGTAAAGTTTGTTTATGGCAGGGGACCACCAGATTTTTTGGATGAGAGCATTTTGGTTCTATTTGGGATGGCACGATTCATGCATGAGTGGATGTGCTCGTACAGTGCCTTAGTGTAGGATTCAGCAGTTGAACTTTCAGTTCCCGTCTGCATGGGTGTTATGAGGTTTGTCACTTCTGACTTGAGTAGCATGAAGTTGGCTTTGGAGAAGTTTTTTATGGTGGTTTCTTTACTGGGAGGTGGGGGTGGGATGTGGATGTTAAGGGTGATTAGCTTATGGTCAGACCTGACTAACGAGGGGGTGACCATAGGTATGGAGCATTGATTTCCCATGTTGGTAATGACCAGGTCTAGGATATTGGAGCCCCTGGTGGGACTATGGATTAGTTGATCCAGGGCATTGGAATTTATGAATTCCAAGAACCGTTGCGCAAAGGTGTTGGGACATGAGTAGTTTTCCCAGTTAATGGCAGGGTAGTTAAAATCACCCAGTATTAGGGTGTTTGGTTCTATCTTAATATTTTCCAGTATGTTTAGAAAGGTGTAGTGAGAATCTTGGGGTATGGTGGGGGATCTGTAGCAAGCTACAATTTGGATTGCAGTCTTACCTAGTGTTAGTTGCACTTGGAGAATTTCAGACACATTGTGTTGGCCAACTAGCCTGGTGGAGTGAATATCCTTTGTGAATATTGACACTCCTCTACCTTTAGTGTTTCGGTCCTGGTTTGGTGTCCGAAAAGTGTGGTAAGAGTTGTAGCCTGGTATTGCAGGGGTGCTCTCTGGAGCCTTGAACCAGGTCTCAGTTACTGCACAGATATCGATGTTCTCCATTTTTAGGAGTGCCTCGAGAGAGTGCATTTTGAGGTTTAGACTTCTAGCATTGAGTAGCATTACCTTCAGATTTTGCATTCTTGTACCTGTTACGGTGGTGGTTTTGTCCTTTGAAGTTTGCCTAAAAAAGGCACTATAGGGGTGGCAAGAGCCTTAGCCAGTAACCTGAATCCCAGGGGCGACAGGTGCAGACCATCTCTGGCAAAGCATCGTGGTCTGTCAATCATGTCATCCCAGGCAGACAGATACTGGATCCCCTTTGAATGACACCATAAGCTTAGCCAATTGTTGAAGTCAATCATTTTATCCTTATATTGTGGCATCATTCTGGGCGAAGGCAGGATGCTACTCAGGGCTAGGGTCATACCTGCCTGGGCCACATGATCCGAGAGCTCTTCCATGTCTCTTTTCCAAATCACTGAAATAAAGAGCACCTAATACACACCCATCTTTAAGTTCTGTTTGCACCATACATAATTAATGAAGTTCACAAAAATTCTAGGTTTTGGAATTCCATTGGTGCACCTACATGTAAATAGGTAATATGTGGATTAGTACCCAGGTGTACTACAAAAGTACCCAATAGGTATCGATAAACAGTAACATGCATGACACATACCAGTTATTTTCCAATTATCTGATTACATTATATCAGTGCCACTTTTAAATATTGATTTTCATACAGTTACAGATCAAACCATTGCTACCTGCAAACTGAGTGAGATCTCAGTCAGCATTTTTGAGATTTTGCATTTATCCTACATTTTCCATTGGAGGATTGAGATGGGTACTTTGAGGAGACATATCCATACAGCCAACTGGAATGATGAAGAGACCATCCAGATTCTGACAGCCTAAGCTGGAGTGGAGCATCAGATGAGAGCCAGGCCAAGGAACTTTGCGATAATAGACATCTGAAACCAGATTGTGAGGGAGCACTGAAGATAAATAGGGATGTACCACACTGGATGTAGATTTACCACCTCTATGATGACCTGTGTCAGAATGCCATGCAGGAGCTTCATTGTAGGGCCATCGAGGTGTAGAGACAGCCCACGGATTCTTACAGTGTGACTATTCTGCATATACCTGAGAATTCCTACAGAATTTAGAGATATATCTCTCAGCCATGCATATCAGATAGATGCTTTTTATAAAATTCATTAGTTGCTGTGACAATTAGCTCATGGGGATAATTAAATAGATGCAGAACTGTTCTCCATATAACTAAGGAGTTGATTCCCATAATGCTAATTTATTTGATAGTGTTTATAATATACATAATTATGAACATTGTAGATGTATATATGTTTTACAACATATAACAACATAAGTTCACACATCCACTGCCCTTGTGTATCACTGACACCTAGAGTGCCTAGGCCGCTGATAACTGCACATTCTATAGTTGTACATTATAGTACCACAGAATCGCCTATTATAGCAGCATATGTCTGCATAAAAAGTCATACACAACTTCTTTAATTTATTCCTCCTAATAAAGATAACATTTTAATACAGTCCCATTTTTTAAGCCAAAAGGAATGCCTGTTCAACCGCTTACACATATATTTTCAGTTATGTGTTGATAGCTGTTATTTCTTTAGAATAAAATGTCCAATAACTGCTGAACGTTTCAATACTCGTCTGTTATCCACAAGAATTCAAATAAACGAATAAACACCAGCAGTATCTGTTTTTAAGAGAAGACCTGATTCCTGTTAGCTTGGCCTGTAATGAAACTGGCCAGCATGCCTACATTTTGGCATGCTGTGGGTTCCAGTCAATAAATTGTTTTCTTGTTTTACTTCACCCATAGCAGTTGTTTTGAGAAGCATATTCCAATTATGGATATAAACATTTATTTTGTTGATGGTTACTAATAACATTTATTCATTGAATTCATACAAATATGCAATAATCCATAACACTCTGCTAATATCAGCTATTTAAATGCAAGATTAGTTAAGGAGTCCCTTTTTTGTTAAGGAAAATGTGCTGCCTGTTAGCTTGGTCTGTAAGGAGACTAGTCAGCATGCCTACATTTTGGCTTGCTGGTAGTTCCAGTCTACATGCATATGAAGCATATGAATGAATTGATATTTTTGTTTACTTCACATATAACAGTGTTGTAGAGTGGAATATTCCACTTATTGATATTAACATTTGTTTTGTGCATTGTTATGAATAACTTGGTTATTTGTTGAATTCATGTGAATATATTCATAATACATAGTCTGTTAGCATCACAGGGTATTAAAGCTTGCTACAGACTATGATATATCTGAAACATGTTTCTGGCAAC
This sequence comes from Protopterus annectens, assembly GCF_019279795.1. Lineage (NCBI taxonomy): Eukaryota > Metazoa > Chordata > Ceratodontiformes > Protopteridae > Protopterus > Protopterus annectens. The sequence continues at coordinate 224,104,001 of NC_056730.1, read as the reverse complement.
ATTGTATTATGTTTAAAAGTGCTATCAAGTTCTGTTTTATCATTAATTATTACATTCAGTTCAAGAACAACATACTCCTCATCTTTTGATGGAGTGAGATGGCCATATTTACTGTTGAAATGCAGAACGAGAAGTTATGCATATCTGCTTAGTGATATGCACTTCGCCAAGGAATATATTAGCCCTCTCGCATACTGTACTGTGTCTATCATGTAAAGCAACTTGTATGGTTTTGTTAACAAAAGCTCTATGATACATGACTCTGCCCAGCTGTCCGAGGAATATATGTTTCCCATTAGTGTTAATGCTTCTGACCACAGGGCTGACATGAACTATTTTTTGCTAACTGTACATTACCTAAATGCCCAACAAATGTTCATTCTTTGAAATCCTAAGTCAGAATCTACATTAGTTGACCAATCACCATCCTGGTGATGTCATAACAACAAGTCACTGCATTCACAACATGCACTTTCAGTCAAGATGGATTAGATTGGAAGGTAGATGTCAAGATTAGAATCTGGATGTAGTTCAAGCTCAGGTCCTCCAATCTGTGTTCAAAGATGTTAAAACCTGTATGTAATCTTGAAAATTTTGTAAAGTAATTATTTAATGTTCTTAAGCAGTAAATTGTCTAGAAGCTGTTCTGAGACATGTATATCACTGTTATTTGAAGAAGACATCATCATTCATAGCTGTTCTTTTCTTTTTTTCAGACAATGAAGACAGGACCAGAAATCACATTCTGTGCATCTGATCCTTGTTACAGGCCGGAATTTTCCACATTGCCAGGTATATTGCCAGGTATATTGCTTAAAATGCATGAATACTCATCACGCATCAGCAAGGCAGTAAGGCAAGTGAAATAATTAAGTAAACAAAAACCTGAAATGACTCGGAAAATGAACACAGTCAAAAATTACGTGTTTCGTCCACTTTTAATTGACATGAACTTCATCAGAAAATAGCGTATCACTTTTACCAGTGTTTAAATACTGTTCCATATAGTCACATGTGACTTCAATAACCAATCAAAAAATTATTTATACATTCTATCTTGTTTAAAATTAATTGTGAAATACTATCAGACCTAAAAATGTCCATAAAATTTATATCTAAAATAGTTAAAAAATGTGTAAATTTATAAATGTATAACACTTATAATCTTTCTGCCTGTAAAAAACATGTTATATTAATAGCATCATTCAAACCAGGGAACTCATCTGCATTAAGCATAATCTGCCATAGGGTTTCTTTACACTCTAACTTGATTTTATAGTTTACAGAAAGTAAATCATCACTGACTTTTTCTAACACAGGAAATGTAAATTTCTTAAAATCAGGACAAACTATAGCTTGTTTTGCTAAAGCGTTCGACAAATCTTTGTTTTTGATGGCTAATGTATGTTCGTAGATTCTTTTATTTAACATCCTAATGGTTTTTCCTATATAAAATTGTTCACATGAATTACATAAGGCAACATAGACAACATTTTTTGTCTTACAAGTATAATGCCCTTTTATGTGAAAAACTCGCTTAAGATGTTTAAAGAATACTGTACTACTACCTGAAATATATCTACACTATTTACAACATTTACACGGAAATGTACCATACACTGAACTATTGTCACGTTCAGTAACACCCAAATTATAGTTTTCTAACAACATTTTCAAGTTGACAGTCTTTCTATATATGAACACAGGAGTCCTTCCAATAACAGCACTTAAATCATTGTTACCTAAAATAACTTTCCAATTACCGGCAATAATATTTTTAATAATTGCCATCTCATTAGTGATTGGAATTGGAAAGGCTAAGTTAAAAATTACCATTCCTTTGTTAGATTTTCTGCGCAAAGTTAAGTCAAGAACCTGATGTAATATAGGACTAGCTTTATTTTTCCTTAGAGAGTTAACTTCTTTAAGAATGTTATTAAGCCATACTTTGTTGTAACCTCTGTCAATAAAAAAGCCACTTAACTTATAAGCTTCTTTCAAAAAAGTCTTGTCCTTTCTTGTTAACCGACTTAAACTAACAAACTGTCCCTTCACTACTCCTTGCTTCATAAACTGTGGATGTAGACTATCAAAGTGTAAATATTGATTGGTGAAACTAGATTTCCTAAAGATGTTACTTTCAAAGCATGTGCCATCGCCACTTAAGCTTAAATTTATATCCAAAAAATCTATCGAATCTCCAAAATGTCCTGTAGTAAATTTTAAAAAATCAGTAGAATGATTTAAATGGTCTACAAATGCTTCAAAGGAACTAATGTCATCGTCCCATAGAATAAAAAGAATAAATAAAATAAATAAATAAAAGAACTGGTGGAACCACTTGGCACTCTCTTTAACCACAGTCTGAGAACTAGCTATGTTCCAGCTAAGTGGAGAACAGAAACAGTAATCCCCTTGCACAAATGAGGCCCATCAGCCAACCCTTAGAACTATAGGCCCTTAAGCCTGACCTGCCTCATTTGCAAGACCATGGAAAGCATCATCATAGACCTTATTAACAAGGACATAGGCAACATTGAAACTCTTGACCCAACCCAGTTTGGCTTTGTTAAGGGGAGATCATTGCTGTTAATCCTGGTAGACTGTTTTAAGAATGTCACTAAAGCCCTGGATGAAGGTAAGACAGGCATGAGAGTACATACCACCTACCTTTCTCTAGCCAAGACTTTTGACACAAATCTCCACTCAGATATCATTGAGGAACTCTCCCTGCTGGGGATTAATGTTTGCATCATTAGATGGGTTGCCAATGGGCTCACAGGCAGAACACACACTGTTAAAATTGGGTATTCCACTTCTATGAGTAGACCAGTCACTAGTGGTGTACCACAAGGATCTGTGCTGGGCCAACTATTGTTTGGAATCTATTTTTCAGAAGGCCATGATAAAGTAGATGGCCTATGGCTTATCAAGTTCACTGATGATTGCAAATTGGGTGCAATCATCAAGTGTCTCAACAATGTTAACATATTACAGAAGAAGCTAACACAGGCAAACAATAGGTGCCAAAGCCACAGATTAAATCTAACTGCAAAATGTGCATTATTATCCCCTTTGGCAAAGAGGAATACCCTGATATTTATCGAAAGCAATCTCCCCAAGCTCAAATTCAGTGGTGTGAGATTTAAGAACTCATGTTGAAAGAAATCTAAACTTCGATCACCATGTCTCAACAGTGTTAAGGAAAGCCTTCTGTGTTGTGCACCTTGTAAGTAAGGCTGCACTGCATCCTGGTCTAAGGATGTTATAACTCCACTGTACTTGATCCTCATTAGACAATTAATAAAGTAAACACAAGAACCAAGTCCCAGCCACTGATAAAGATAACTGCCAGATAAACACCAAAAATCCAAAGCAGAAAAATTGGCAGGAACACCACAATTTCACACAGTAAAAGTATTTATTTGTAAAAATGGTTCAGATAAGTGCTTTAATGTTGTAAAACCAATGCTTCTTTAGATCATAAAAACACAGAATCACAGCTCAGTTTAAAAACAGTTAGATGTTTAATCAGCTATGTTAATTCATCACTTCATTAAACCAGTTTCTTCCCTTTCAGTACAGGTTTTAAACAGACACAAGCATTAATACCAGGATGTTTATCAGCATGTAGCCTCAAGATCCATTTAAGTTCTACCATTTCAGTATAGTTAGTGAGATCACCCCCCCAGTGACCCACATGCACTACTTGTAGTACTCTAAAAGCAAACTCATGTCCAACATTTTCTTTAATATGTTTAGCTAGTGCATTGTTCATATTCCAAGCCCTAATCTCATAAGAATGAATAAAAATTCAATCTTTTAATCTTTTATTGGTCTTACCAACATAGAGTCCTGTACAGGACTTGCATATGGCTAATATGGCTGAATAAATCACATTTGTTGTACTACAATCTGCATAGAATCTGGGACTAAAAATATATTTCATCTGTGGATATTTAAACACTTGTTCCTGTGAAATATATGTACAGGCTCTGCAATGACTGTAACTGTATGTACCAAGTCTGGCAGATAGCAAGTTACTTGACCTAGTATTACAATGCACCACCCTAGACATGGCTGAGACAGCAACCATAGAACTGGAATATAATCCCTCAAGCAGAAACCTGCAGCAGAGATGGAGTAAGGTGATAAACTTACCTGAGAATCCACTTGGGCTCAATTTTGTAAAAACTGTTAACGAGAAAGAGCCTATAAGTATTGACTTTCCTGCGTTTTTGAAACTTGTAAGAGAACTGGAGGACTATTCATAGGTTCATAGGTAGGTACTAGGCTATTAGCCCTAGGGCCTATATAAACCTAGCCAAAAAGGTACCCTGTCATTTGCCACCCAAGAAAATTATTCGCCTGTGCCCCTGTTGAGCAGAGCCACAGAAGTGATCCCCGGGGTGAATTTCCTATTTCCCATCCAATTCTCAAGATTTTTCTTGAAGAGTGCTAATGAGGAGCTTTGTTTGATATAGATAGGTAGTTTCTTACAGAGTATGTAAAGTCTCTGGGACAGGAATCTATCCCGCCAGCATGTTCTGTTTATTGTGGTGACAAGTTTAGGTCCCTAGAGCATGTAGCTCAGAGGGATTGGGATTTATTTAAGTGGAGCATGTCCAACAGCTCAGGGTTTGACATAACTTTGTATGTTAAGCAGAGATTGCCTCTGAGTAGGTGATATGTGATAGAGTAAAGCTGGAGTTTTTTGAGACGGTCTGCATAGGGCATCTGTTTGAGGCCAGTAATCCTCTTTCTGAGGTATTTCTGCAGCCTTTGCAGTTGTTGTAGATGTCTTGTGAGGTACATACCAAAAGGGGTGTTGTACTCTATAATGGGCCTAATGAGTGACGAGTAGAGTGGAACAATGACCTCTTTTTTCCTGAAGGAGAAACCTTTTGTGATGAGGTGTGCCATGTAGAAGGATTTCCTGACTACTGTGGCAATGTGATTATCAAAGGAGAGACTACTGTCCACCTATGTCCCGAGTTCTCTTGTCATACTTTCAGTGTTAAGTAGACTACCGCCTATGTGGTAGTTCATGGGTACAGAGTTTTTACCAAAGAGGATGACAATGCACTTTTTGGCATTGAGCTTGAGGCCATGACTTTGACACCAGGCATCTGTCTCACTGAGACCCTTTTGTAGGATGTCCACATCATTAGGAGTTTCAATTGTGGATCCTAGTTTGCAGTCATCTGCAAACTTCATTAGCCAAAGACCTTCTGTGTTAGCCTGTACTTCAGAGTAGACACCAAACAGGAGAGGACCCAGGACTGAACCCTGTGGTACTCCACTTGTCACTAGTCTGAAGTCAGATTTGGAGTCTGCTACTTTCACAGTGTGGGTTCTGTCAGTGAGCCAGATGGTAACCCATCTTGTGACATAAGGATTTATACCTAGTTTAGTGAGTTTATCTATAATTGCAGAGTTGGGGATGGTGTTGAAACCCTTAGCGAGATCTAGATAGGCAGTGTGAACCACCCTACTCTCGTCTACTGCTTTGGTGACTACTTCAAGGAAGTCTATTAGGTTTAGGAGATATGATCTGCCTTTTACAAACCCAAACTGGGTTGGGTCCAAAGTTTGAAGATAACCAATGTCTTTATTTATAAGTTCCATGATGATACGTTCCATTGCCTTGCAGGCCAGGCCCGTCAGGCTAATGGAGCAGTAGTTCCTGGTGTCTGTGGTGACTCCCCCTTTGTGGAGTGGGATAGCCGTCACTGTGCACCATTCAGTAGGCACAAAGCCTGAAGTGAGGCTATGATTGAACATGGTACTTAGGTGGGGTGCCAGTTTGTACTGTAGTCCATGTAGAACACAGCTTGAGATGTCAGATCCCATGGATGCTGTGTTCTTGGATTTGGAGAGTGTTGTTTTTACCTGTGCAGCCTTAATTACAGGAACTTTGCATTCTACCGGTATAGAGATGGTCTCTTTAGGGGGTGAGAGGGGGGTAAAGTTAGCACTGAACTTATCTGCCAGGATGTTGGCTGTATCAGTTGGTTCTGTATATTTAGTGTCTTTGTGCTGTAACTCAGAGCAGATCTGAGTTTTGACATTGAGATTCTTGACATATCTATAGAATACTTTGTGGTTGCCTTTAGAATCAATGGCAATTTTGTTTTCATAACTAGCTTTGGAGGATTTTATGAGGGATCTCAGCTTCTTACTGAGGCTGACCAGAGAGTTCCTCCAATCATGGGATTTTACTTTTTTTTGCAACAGTTTCTTTCTTCTGCTGTAGAGTTTGTTTATGGCAGGGGACCACCAAATTGGCTTCCTTTTTTTGGAGGATACCATCTTGGTTCTGTTAGGGATTGCACGATCCATGCTCCTGTAAGTGCTTATAAAGTGCATTTGTGTAGGATTTAGCAGTCATACCTCTATTGTCCATCTGCATGGGTTTCGTGAAGTTTGCCACTTCTGACTTAAGAAGCATGAAGTTGGCTTTGAAGACATTTGTTACGGTGGTTTCCTTAATAGGGGGTGGGGGGATGTGGATGTCTAGGGTTATTAGCTTGTGATTGGATCTGACCAACAAGGAATTGACCTCTGGTGTTGAACACAGGTCGCTCATGTTGATAATGACCAAGTATAGGATATTACTGCCCCTGGTGGGGGTGTGGATAAGTTGATCCAAGGCATTGGAATGTCTGAATTCCAGAATATGTTGAGCAAAAGAGTTGGTACATGAGTAGTTTTCCCAGTTAATGGTGGGGTAGTTGAAATTGCCCATTATTAGGGTGTTGGGTTGTACCCTAATATTTTACAGTATATCAAGAAATGAGTAGTGAGAATCCCATGGTGGAGGATCTGTAGCAAGCTACAATTTGGATTGCGGTCTTGCCCAGAGTTAGTTGCACTTGAATAATCTTGGATGCATTACACTGAGCAACTAGCCTGGAGGTGTGGATATCCTTAATGAATACAAACACGCCTCCACTTTTAGTGCTTCAGTCCAGGTTAGGTGGCTGAAAGGTGTGGTATGAATTATAGCCTGGTAATGTAGGGATGCTCTCTGGAGCCTTGAACCAGGTCTCTGTCACTGCACAGATGTCGATGCTCTCCATTTTAAGGAGTGCCTTGAGTGAGTGCATTTTGAAGTTTAGACTTTTAGCATTGAGTAGCATTACCCTCAGATTTTGCTTGCTTATACCTGTTATGGTGGTGAATTTGTCATTTGACCCTTGTCTAAAAAAGGTACTACATGGGGTGGCAAGAGCCTTAGCCAGTATCCAGAATCCCAAGGGTGACAGGGGCAAGCCAACTCTGGCAAAGCATCATGGTCTGTCAATCATGTTATCCCAGGCAGACAGATACTGGATCCCCTTAGAATGACACCAGAAGCTTAGCCAATTGTTGAAGTCAATCATTTTGTCCTTGTACTGTGGTATCATTCTGGGTGATAGCAGGATGCTACTCATGGCTAGAGTCATACCTGCCTAGGCTACAAGATCGGAGAGCTCCTCCATGTCTTTTTTCATGTAGCCCTGGGAGGTCCATCTCAGGTCATTCACCCCAACATGGCCAATGACAGAGTCATATTTGTACTTGTTGTGGAGTGAACTGAGTGTGTGTGTTATGTGGTGGATCCTGGCACCCAACAGGCAGCTAACAGTAACTTTCTCCTTGTTTAGCCGGGTGAGTGGAACAACAGTGTGCCTGAATATAGAGCTGCCTATGACAAGAGTGTTGGGTATGTTGTTTTGCCTTATGGGCTGTGGTTGAGTGGCACACTGAGTTTGTGGGCTATGTGTTATTTGGGTTGTATTGGGGGGTGGAGGTTGTTTGCGTTTCTGCTTTGGAGGTCTCTGTTGCTTGAGCAGATTTTTATTGAGAGCCTCGGTGAATTCAGGTGTCTGTTTTGTGTTTCTATGTGTGTGCTTTGGTGGTGTAGGTTTTGAGTGACTATGTGATGATTATGGTGTAGTGCAAGTGTTTACCTTCTCCTCTTGACTTAGTCCAGTCTTGGGTGAAGAGAGCTTTGCTTCCAGTTTGGCTATATAAGTGCATCTCTCACAGGTAGTGGTGTTGGGTTGTAGGAGGAGAGGATTTTCTGTGTACATGATGCAATTGCTGCATTGCCCCAAGATGCCCAGATTCATCAGCTAGATAAGAGAAAACACCAGGAGCTGACCCTTAGACATGTCTGGATAGGTGCTTATTTATTAAGTACTAAAAACTGTTTTCCTCTAGACAAGTGAGGAAAGTTGAGTGCTTTAGTAATATGTAGCTTATTTAGTGCTTACAATGAGTTCTGAACAAGTGCTGAGCTCAAAGAAACAGATTTGAGTGCTAAAACTAAAAAAAAACTGGCTAGTTCTAAGGGAAGATTTGAAGAGCAGACTTTATGGTGCCAGGAATACTTTAACCCTTGCTATGCGGCGATGCATAAAGTGTATTTTTTTTAATATAACAGTAGCAAATGAGCAAACTCCTTGCTATGCAGCGATGCATAAAGTGTATTTTTTTTTAATATAACAGTAGCAAATGAGCAAACTGATTTATACAAATTAACCAATAAAAAGCTAAAAACTGAGCTGCGTTCCAGCAGTCTTTGATCAGACAGGTTCTAACTGCACACTCCTTCCACAGGGAGCAGGGGAACTTTTTCCAAAAAAAAAAAGATAACCAGGATTAGTGTTCAAGTTATACAAACAAAGCTAGATTCAGCAAGTCTGAATCTATTCTATGCTACAACAAACAAGGCGTACCAATTTCAGAAAGAAACAGTTCAAATAAACAGGCACAATAGGCCTTTAACCAAAAACTTCCAGCTCAGAAGTGCAGAATCTACCCTCTCCTCCCACAAGAGTACAGACCACACCTTCTTAATGTAAAATAACTGGCCTGAAGCCCAAGTGATTAAACAAAAACTAATACATTTTTAGAATAACAGACAGTAAGCCTTCAATCAGCATCTCCCAACTTAGAAGGATGTAAGCTACCTGTCCTGCCACAACAGTGCAGACCACAAGCCTTTTTAATGTAAAACAACTGGTCTGAAGCCCAAGTGCTTAAAACAAAGGCTTAGAATAACAGTTACAATTTAATCAGGCTACAAACAAACAGTAATAAATGTAGCAAAATAAATGCAATTAAGTACATTTAAAAACAGGCAGCAAAAGCAAAGTAAAGTAATTAAGTAGGAAGAAGCACAAATATAGTAAAAGGAGATGAATAAAATGCAATATAACAATAGAAAATGAGAAAACTGATTTAAACAAATTACCCAATTAACCAGTAAAAAACTCAAAACTGAGCCCTGTTCCAGCAGTCTTTAATCAGACAAGTTCTAACTGCACACTCCTGTCACTAGGGTGCAGGGGAACCTTTTCCAAAAAAGATGGCCTAAATTAGTGCTCAAGTTATACAAACAAAGCTATATTCAGCAGGCCTCAATCTAGTCTATGCTACAGCAAGCAAGCAACACCAGGGGGGGGGTGATCTCACTAACTATACTGAAACAGTAGAACTTAAATGGATCTTAAGGCTACAGGCTGATAAACATCCTGATATTAATGTTTGTGTCTCTTTAAAACCTGTACTGAAAGGGAGGAAATTGTTTTAATGAAGTGATGAATTAACATAGCTGATTGAACATCTAACTGTTTTTAAACTGAGCTGTGATTTTGTGTTTTTTGATCTGAAGAAGCATTGGTTTTACAACATGAAGGCGCTTATCTGGTCCATTTCTGTGTTCCTGCCAATTTGTATGCTTTGGATTTTCGGTGTTTATCTGGTAGTTACCTTTATCTGTGGCTGGGACTTGATTCGTGTGTTTGCCTTGGTTCTATTTTTGAGTTCCACCCTGGACATGGCTGAGACAGTAACCATAGAACTGGAATATAATCCCTCAAGCAGAAACCTGCAGCAGAGATGGAGTAAGGTGATAAAGTTATTGGGCTTTATTTTGTGGAAACTTTTAAAGAGAAAGAACCTGTAAGTAATGACTTTCCAGAGTTTTTGAAACTTGTAAGAGAACTGGAAGGCAATTTCTTTATGTTAAAGAGGCAACAATGGCAACACCTCCATTTGGAGGCTTGTCTTTACTATAAAATCATCCCTAGTGGTTTAAGAGTGCTTTGTATGCCTAGTTATGTTGAAATGCATGCAGACTTACTCAAACAATGGCAACAGATTAACTTAGACTTAAGCTTCAAATACAGTAACCTGTTGATTGAATATTTTCTGCCTTTTGAGCAAAGGTTATTAGAGGCAATAGAAGCATGCAGGTTAAATAATGAGCAGCACTTTAAGGGTGAAAGGTATATGCATACTCTAGAAAATACCTTCACCAATGTGTTTAATTATGAACTTAAAAACTGGAAAACTAATAAGGGATTATAATGACTTTGTATCTGGCCATGTTTTTGTATGGCCAAGAACAACAGAGAAGAGGGATGGCCAGCAAAGGGCTCCTGAGCTTGACCAGAATAATAAAATGTTATTCAGTGCAACATTCTGTACACTATTATGGGAAGGCAGCACATCAGTTCTTATGGTAGCATCATCTGCTCCTTCTACATCCTTCTGGATGGATGTAGAAGGAGCAGATGATGCTACCATAAGAAGTCTGAATAACCCTTTAGTGAATAATGGTCCACAATCAGGTAACTTGATGTCTGTAAGTAACACAGTATAATGGCATAATATGGGAGCCAGACCAAAAGAAAGACTAACTGAGAAACAGGGTTTTCATCCCTTACCAGTGATGGTGAAGTCATCTCGTTTGCTCAGCAGAGGGTGCCGCAAGAGGAAACATTCCAACAAGCACCCACAAGGAATATGCAAGATGAGGAAGTGAATTGCATAGTGTACAACCTTTCTGACCATGTTTTGAGTGAAGCAGAAGTATCTATTCTGAATAAGGGAATCAGTTTTATTCCCTCTGTACAATCAGAGGTGAGTGATGTTCTGACTGAGTTAAGACTTTTTTGTCAGAATTTGTCTTTAAAACTAATGTTTAATGGCAATAATGATGCTACTAACAGACTGCGATTCAGGCGGCCAAGTGTTTTTGTTCCATCTATGGGTTTACATGTACAGCTTTTTATAAATATTGTGAAAATGAGTTATGTGAATACATGCATGGAGAAAGGGCTAAGGGCTATTATAATTTAACAGCATCACAGCACCAAGCCCTAAATAATTTAAAGAATAATCAGACTATAAGCATCAGACCCTCTGACAAAGGAGGGTCCATAGTAGTTATGAATCACAAAGATTATAATTTGAGTATGCTTGCCATGCTGTATGAGGATACAACATATGTACAGATCAGCATGGAGACGGTAAAATCTATTATTGATTATGTACATAGTGCCTTATATGAATTATTTCTGGAAACTTCCAATGACCGTGACTTGTTTGATTTTTTTGTATGTGACTAAATCTAAGATACCATTGATAAAGGGCCTTCCCAAGGTCCATAAATTTTTGACTAAACCACCCCGATGTCTGATTGTGTCATGAGGAAGGATGGGTAACACAAACATGTTCTTTATATGTGGAAAGTAAGCTTAAGACAATGTTGACTTTGGTCTCTGTTGTACTCAGGGACACTGAGCAATTTTTAACTGATTATAGGTTCATAGGTTCATAGGCTGGTACTAGGCTATCAGCCCTAGGGCCTATACAAGCCTAGCCATAACAATTCCCTGGCTATTTCTTCCCACATTATTTACTTTCATGGACCCCTGTCTAGCAGGGCGACTGATGTCATCCCCGGGGTGAATTTCCTTTCTCCCATCCAATCGTCAAGGTTCCTCTTGAAGAGGTCCAAAGAGGCACTCTGCTTGACATGTATGGGCAATCTATTCCAGAGTCTGGGGAGTCTCTGGGTCAGGAACCTATCCCTCCGGCATGTTTTGTTTATTGTGATGACAAGGTTTAGATCCCTGGAGCATGTAGCTCTGAGGGATTGGGATTTCTTTAAGTGTAGCATGTCCAACAGCTCTGGGTTTGACATGGCCTTGTATGTTAAGCAGAGATCGCCTCTGAGTAGACGATATGCGACAGAGTATAGCTGGAGTTTTTTAAGGCGGTCAGCGTAGGGCATCTGCTTTAGGCCTGTGATTCTTTTAGTGAGGTATTTCTGAGGCCTATCCAGTTGTTGCAGATGTCTTGAGAGGTACATACCAAATGGGGCATTGTATTCTATAATGGGTCTAATGAGGGATGAGTACAGTGGGACAATGATCTCCTTTTTTCTGGATGAAAAGCCCTTCGTGATGAGGTGTGTCACATAGAAGGATTTCCTGACTGTTGTGGCGATGTGGTTATCGAAGGTGAGACCACTGTCCACCTGTGTCCCTAAGTCTCTTATCACACTTTCTGTGTTTAGTGTACTGCCACCTATATGGTAATTCATGGATACATGTTTTTTCCCAAAGGGGATAACAATACATTTCTTGGCATTGAGCTTGAGCCCATGGCTCTGGCACCAAGCATCTGTTTCTGTAAGGCCCTTTTGTAGAGTATCCACATCATTTGGGGATTCAATAATGGCTCCCAGTTTGCAGTCATCTGCAAACTTTGTTAGCCAGAGTCCCTTAGTGTTGGCCTGTACTTCAGAGAAGTAGATGCCAAACAAGATCTCTTCATGTTTTTGGAGAGTTGTGGTGATATAACAGGGATTTTTCATGTGACCCTTGATGAAGTAAATTTATTTACGTGCATCCCGAATGAGCATGGCCTTGATATCATTAGAGAACTGTTGACACATAGAGGGAATTTTGACAACAGTCAGGCTGACATTGTTTACTAATTGTTGGATTTGGTTTTAAACAATGTTTTTTTGGTATGGTGACTGCTTATGTGCACAAAAATTGGGGGGGGGGGTGGCCATGGGTACCCCTGTGCAAACTCATATGTAAATGCAGCAATGAACTCATGGGAGGAACAATTTGTACTTGACAATAACAATATATACAGACCAGACATTAGATTTTACCATCATTTTGTGGACAATGTTTTTATCCTTGTGGGGAGGGGGCCAGGAAGAATTGTATGGTTTTCTTCACTACATAAACCATACCACTGAATTTTTGAGATTTACTATGTCCATGTCACAGACAGAGATAGATTTTTTGAATGTATGATTAATGGTTAACCAAATGGGTCAGATAGATATCAATATATTCCGAAAGGAATGTTGGAAAAATAGTTACATGTCCTTTGATAGTATGCACCCCAGGCATATATATCCTAATCTAATAATAGGCCAATACATGACAGCCTCTAGGTTATAGACACAAGCGGAAGCATTCCATGAAATCATGGATGCATTGAGTCAACATTTTTTGAAAAGTAGCTATAAGAAGGTCCTTCTGATACAGCATAAAGAGACAGGGGTCAAGGATGGAAAAACCACTGCTGCCCCACACTTCACTAGATGTGCTTCTAGTGCACATAAGGATAGGAGCTTTGTCAGAAAACTCAGATTTGGTTTGAAGTACACAAATGATGTAGGCCCTGTATGTAATATTATATGAAAAAACTGGGGAATACTCACAAGTAACAACAAGACAGCTGAAATAGTTGGGAGTAGTCCCTCTTTTACATATAAAAATTGTTTAAACTTGAAAAGGCAACTGTGCACAGGGAATTGTAATACTAGGTCAAGTAACTTGCTATCTACCAGACTTGGTACATACAGTTGCAGGCATTGCAGAGCCTGTACATATATTTCACAGGAACAAGTGTTTAAACATCTACGGATGAAATATATTTTTAGTCCCAGATTCTATGCAGATTGTAGTACAACAAATGTGATTTATTTAGTCACATGCAAGTCCTGTACAGCAGTCTGTGTTGGTAAGACCAATAAAAGATTAAAAGATAGAATTTTTAGTCATTCTCATGAGAGTAGGACTTGCAATATGAACAATGCACTAGCTAAACATATTAAAGAAAATGTTGGACATGAGTTTGTTTTTAGAGTACTACAAATAATGCATGTGGGTCACCGAGTGGGTGAACTCATTAACTATATTGAAACAGTAGAACTTAAATGGATATTGAGGATACAGGCTTATAAAAATCCTGGCATTAATGCTTGTGTCTCTTTAAAACCTGTACTGAAAGGGAGGAAATTGCTTTAACGAAGTAATGAATTAATAAATCTGACTGATCATCTAACTGTTTTTAAACTGAGCTGTGATTTTGTGTTTTTATGATCTGAAGAAGCATTGGTTTTACAACGTGAAAGCACTTATCTGGTCCATTTTTACAAATAAATACTTTTACTGTGTGAAGCTGTGGTGTTCCTTCCAATTTTTATGCTTTACAATTAATAAAGTACAATGCCCCCTTTTTCATGTACCTAACCAGACACCTACAGTAGCTGGGGAGACCACAGAGGTTTCTCACAAGGAAAATTCATTGCCTCAAAACCATGTCTTATGTGGAATGACTGAAAGACCTGGAACAGTACTCTGCATCTTATAGGCTGCTGAGAGGTTACTTGTGCCTAGCCTACAGGGCAGTCTCTGACCCTGCCCTAATGGAAATGCTGCACATCCTCAAATCAAATGGGACAAGAGTCACTCACTCCAGGGATCTTAACCTAGCATGTGACATCAATCTAGCCTGTGACATCAACCTAGCCTGTGACATCAACAGAACATGCTGGCGAGACAGATATATCTTCCAGAGATTGTCGCTACTTTGGAATAGAATCCCAGTTTACATAAGGCAGAGCTCCTCATTGACCCTATTCAAGCGTAACCTGGACAATTGGATGGGGGACTGTAAATTCATCCCAGGGTGCCACCCATGTCCATCATGGACAGAGGAAGTTGGTGCTGAACTTAGACTCACTCTGCTAATAACACCCACCTAACCAAGGTCATTTAAGGTAACCCGGGTAAAAATGGCTACAGTTGTAAGTGCAACTTGAGTATATCATGGCTAGACTTGTAAGGGCTCTAGGGCCATATATGAAACTATAAACCTATAACTGTTCAGGGAACACATGCTAAAAACTGATGACCTACTTGAACAGTTTACTGAGGAAGACTGAATTAATAAACAGTTCAGGTCACCACAATACTCTTTTGTTGACATTTGCAACTATGTTTTTCTTCAAAGTTTAATTACGTTAATGTGGCATGAGGCAGTGTCAGGCATGCTTCCATGCAAATTTCAAGATATGTTACATGCACTTGATTTTCATATGTTTGCCATGCATCACACAAGCCAGTATTCAAATGTTTAGATGTCCTGATTCCCCCTGTTAGGCTGTGTTAAGCATGTCTGTGCATGGCCTTGTTTGTGCTGCTCACATCAGTGATAGATACATTCTCCTTGACACATTCTGTTATTGCTCATGTCCATATTCACGTAGATAACTATATCTAAAGAGACATAGGAAATGTGTTACGTGCATTAGGTGCCATACACTAGCAGAAATTGTGTTGATTATAATTCTGCTACTTGCTAATGTTTGCAATATTTAAAACTGCAGTGTGTTTTACATAAGACATTTTTCATATTGTCCTATGCCTTCAGTCTCATATTTGTAGATGCACAATTCACCAATGAATGGTATGCAAATTAATATGATTTACTGAAGATATGCACATCAGTTTCATATCAAGATCAGCTATAATATACATGGGGATGTTCTGCTTGATAAACATTTGCTTTTCATTTGTGCCATGTTTTTCATTTCATCTTGACAGAGCATAAGACCCATGGACATTTGTCTATCAGACGCTAAAGATGACCACATGCCAGACCACTGCCAGAGTTCTCAGATGAAGACAGTGATGATGACGATAATGACAATGATGAGGAAGTTGGAGCTGCACCTGTCCAAGCCATCATGACTGCTGCAGCCTGGAGAATATGATGCCAGGACCAGAATAGAGACAATTATTGGGAGGAGATCTGGGATGAGGTGACCAATGTGTTCTGAACACAAAATGAGTGACATAATGAAGGTATTCTTTCAGGCTATGGCACAGACTCTGTGCGATGTATTACAGCTTGTGAGGCCATTCGTGAGTCTCAACCTCATCAGCCTGGTCCCTCTGGTCCATAAGTGCTGTCTGTGTGCTTCAGCTGTGTGATGATGCCAACATGCTGATTGCCATATAACTGACCAGACTGTATATGCACTCTTGTGCAAACAATACCATGTAGCTGACATGCTTATGTGTTATCATCATGTAACATTTACTTATATTTCAACATGTGCGTGACACACATTAACACATTACACTTTACTCCCACATTCAGCTATCCATGCATTTTGGCAGTTAACCTGCAGCTAGTGCTGCAAGAATTAGTCTATAAAAATGCATTTTACTGAGGGCAAATTACACAACAGATGTTGTCCATAGTCCAGCACTACCATTGTGGTTTGGTTTGAAACTGTGCATTGCCATAGCATGTATGTGCAAAAGAAGGGCATATCTTTTACCATGTGTTTTGGCTGACAATTGTCATTATGTCCCACTGCCTTAATGTAGTTTTGTGTGCCATGTGTTGGCAAAACCGATGCCATGTGTGATCGTATAGAGGTATATCATAGCTATGAGTAGTTCTCCTTTTCTGACTGCATCAAACAGCAATGTGGTATTAATCTGTACACAGTGGAATACATAATTTATTCAGTAACAGTATATTAAACCAAGTTTGCTGTATTTTAAATTTCCACATGCACTATTTATTGACATAAGTTCAAACCTTCAGAAAATAGTTACTGATTGTACATGCGTCTGCTCATAACTGGATCCACACAATTCTCCCTTTGAAATGTCAGCATTCACTGACTTACCATGGATGTGCTGTAATGATGTTCACAGGAGTGTCCTCTGCTCAGTAATCAGCAGGGTGGGTGATATCCACCTGCATTTGTTTACTGAACATTTGCATGGCAGGGTGCATGTTCTTGTAATTCTTAGCTTCATTACCTATGCATATTGAAATTACATGATTCCACATTACTGAGTATGTGTGTTTTATACATGCCCATTTCTATGGACATCAGAAATCATTCTGCCCATGTCACATACATTTTCCATTTGCTTAGGTCTATTTTGGATTGCCTACTACAGCACCCTTTGTACTGTACACATGCATTTGCAATGTGTCAACTTACCCTGTCCTGCTTTTCCCTGATATGGGCCCGTTATTTTCACCTCCTTTCCACCTTTACATCTCCATATTACATTTTACATATATATTTGCCTTTGTTGCAAATATTGACCATTGCCATGTAATATGTTGTTGAATGGAGAGCATATGCCAAATGTATGGCCATTTTATGATGGACAAGTCACAGTTCACTATACTTGTGTGTTAACTTGTGTACATTGTTAAAATCCATGTGCACAACCTGATATATATTTTTAAGCTGGGCTGTTATATTTTTGTAAATATTCTTACTTCTCATTGGTGTGTTTATGTCTGTTGACCTTGATTTCATGTACATTCCATTTAAACCACTAACAGTCATACATATACATCTACACCTGAGTGTTACCTTTGACCTGGCTATGTGTATAACATATATGCATTCCATTACACATTTATTTGGGTTGTGTATACCTACTTGTGTACTTAACAGACATTTTGGAGCTTTGTTGCACTACTTCTGTTTGGCACTGTGTTTCGTTGTTTGCATGGTTGTAGGTTCAGTTCTGTCCTCTGCTAGAGTTTTCTAGCATTGTTAGACTTCCATTTGTGATGTTGCTTGGCTTATACTTGCACTGCTGACAGACTACTTGAATATGTGTTTATTTATCCAATTTGTACTGTGATCCTTACTTATTAACCAACACACATCTACCATTGGTCATACACATGCAGGTATGACTGCCACACAATTTGCAACATGTCTAGTATACATCCCCCCATCCCCCGTTTGACAGCTTAGCACGGTGCATGTTGTGCAGTGTGCATCTGTGTAATTTGGCTGTCCTTAATGTTTTTCCAACCTTTGTCTGTCTTATCTTGAAATATTTGTTCTACGGGTATACCTGCTTTGATGGCCCTCTCCTCATCTTTCCCTGTCTTTACCTTTCCTTCTATTCGTAAAAAAAAAAAACCTGAAAAATAAAGAAAACAAAGGGTGGATGTCTGTTCCAACAAAAAATGTTGCCCATGCCCCTCTAACATTCCCTCAGATTATCCTATTCAGACATCCCTCTTGTGTGCCCCTCTTCTTCACCCACAGCAAACATCTTCTTTTCTATCTCCCATTTTCCTTGGGTGTGTGCGTTAGTTGTGTTCCCCACACAAGTCCCAAATCCCGAACACATTGTTAGTTATGTTAGCTGTGGTGATGTGGTTGTGATTACCTGTCATCTTTAATTTTTATTACAAATTTTATGGATTCCATCAGAATCTATTAGTGCAAGCAGGCATATTTTTATTAGTACATGATTTACGGAGATATCAATAGTTGTCTGTAATGTTTCTGGTTAGATTTCTGAAAATATGCATTAGAAATGCCATACAGCTTAAATTGGGATAGTTTTTTTTTTTTTTTTACATATAACAGAGTCAGTTATATTCTGTAGTTGTTATTAATTGCACTGGACAGATTCTGTTATTGATATGTATCTAAGACTGTCAGGATGCTTGAATTGTGGTAATCTTTCCATAACTTTGTTAATGTACAGTGCTTTTTGACAGCACTTTCTCATTACATATGGATTACTTACAGATTTCTTTAATGTGCCATTGCTACTGTAACACTGCTTTGTGTGCAAATGTATTCTGAGTTCATTGCGGTATGTTTACATATCACACCATTATCTACACGTTTAATGTAATGCATCGAAATCCGTGAGCTTTACAGAATATGTCCCGAAGTATATGCTAAAGCGTATGAATGGCTTACAGGCCATTACATATATATTTGTACTCGATTAACACATGACAGAATACACACACACACAGACACACACACACACACACACACACACACACACACACACACACACACACATGCACACACACACACACACACACACACACACACACACACACACACACACACACACACACATATACATGCACAGATCACACAAAATAAAATTATAGTGTGTATGATGGGTACTTCTTTTTTGTAGTCCTGAGAAACTAAAAAAGCTTTAAAGGCTGTGAAACACTTTTCTCTCTCACATACACAAATTTACATTATATATATATATATATATATATATATATATATATATATATATATATATATAATGTAGCTAGATAGATTAACAAAATGTGGCAGACTGAAGTGTGTAATATCTTTAAGAGGTTCTTATTTTATTTAATTTTATTTCATTTATTAAGTGAGATAGTCCTACTGAGCAAAGCTCATTTTTAGTAGAGGCCCATAGAAGAAAGCTCCAGGTGAACAGTTTTAATTACACAAAAGATTAAAGATAACCAAAGGTATATGTGCAATATTCATTAGATTGACTTGGAAAGGGTTATTTAACAATTATAAATATATAAACAGTAATAAGTATACTTAACAAGTGAGATAAGTTACAATTACATATATATATTCAGTACAGATAGCAGAATTATTTTTTGCAGTAAATAGATTACAGACTTCATACATTCCACATGGACAGATGTTGAAAGAACAGACAGACTGAGTTGTGGAGAGAAAGTATGACAGTAAATAGAGGTGGATTAAAGGGTGAAATGAAATTTTAAGAGTGCTTAGGAGGGATAGAAAGTAATATTAAGTACAATCATAAGGGTGATTGTAAGGCTGAAGAGGAATATTAGAAATATGGTGTAGAAGGTTTTCTAATGTGGAATCCCTATGTTGCAAGGGGTAATGTGATGTAAGAGTGATATCAGTTTAGTGGGATAATGATATGGAGTGGTACAAGGTGAGAGCTGAAGTAGAGAGTAAAGAAATAATGAGGGAATTTATTTTGAGTTTTTTAGAAAGCTCTTATAAACAGTTACACTGCTAAGCAGAGGGTAGCAAAACAACGTAGAATATAGACTCAACTTCAAGGCACTGTCTTAAAGGCAGCTTTGTATGATGCATGACTTTCAAAGCTAAAACACTTTGTGCTCCTACACTTTTTTATATAAATAGTGGAAGTTCACTACAAGTGAAGCTCTATCCGATACAAAGAGGCATGATTGCAAATCTCTGATCATAACTCAGCTTTACATGTTCTTGAAATGCATGTCAAAATTTCCGTCAAGAGCAGAACTTTTCTCATTCTAGATTAATTTTTGACATCCATATCTTGAACATATAACAACCTGATTAAGATCAAATATGAAATCATAATACTTTATGTTTTGCAGAGGTTTCTATATAAGAACATCGTTATAACCAGGTTGTTATGTTATGTTTTTAGCATAACAATGATTCTCCATATATTATATGAAACTTTAGGAGTCTATACTTTGAATAGTTATCCAGAAAACAATGTCAAATAATTGGTTAAAGACATGGCAAAAGCTGAATGAAAGTGAAGTGATAAATGAAGACAAATACAAAAACAATCAGAAACTGTATTATAAGATAAGAAGTACCATAAAGAAGCAAGAAATGTGAGCAGAAATTGGGATAAAAGGGATTTAAAATAAAGAAATATGGTTGATGGGTAATAAGGGTTGTTAAGAAAGAAAATGGTCTTTATACAGGTTAGGAAAAAGCATCAGGAATTATAAGAATGAGCTGTAGAGTCTCTAAGAAAGATGTTGCTTGGAACAGCTGATTGAGATGAAGGGTTACACTGAGGAGCTCAGAAGGATTCAGACATACAGTTGCCTCTATGAAGGAGTTGAAAAAAAGTATATAATAAGCCTAATACAGAAAGCCTGTCATGTTATTAAACATATTGTTATTGCCTCATTTAGAAAAGAAGACCAAAGCAATGCCAGATTAAAGTATTTAGATAAAGAAATAGGTTGACTGAACAGTGGTCAGGAAATAGATGCAAACTAATTCATGATATGAGTTGCTGTCCTCTGTATTATAAGTGGACTGTGTTAGATAAGATATTCTTGAATTCTAGTTGGATGCAAGTCCAATGTAGGGCAGTTATAGTGCTGAATGAGAAAGGATGAAACAGAAATGATACAAATGATTATGAGACAATCTCAGTTTACTTGCCACAGTTTAATTTAGTAACATTTCTATGGCAGTATTAGGGTAAAGTGAAACAGGTCTCACTTTGATGTGTTAAAATTAAACATATAACTGAATGCCATGCATCACTGTAGTTTGATGTGAATGTGACTAACATGGTATGCAGTCCATTTTAATAAGGTGCACAGAAAGTAGTGATAAAATGGAAGCAGTCTAATGAGAAGTTAATAACTAGTAGAGCACTACTAGGCCAATATTAAACCAAGCTTTGTTAAGCATAGTTACAGTTTAATTAATACAGGCAGTATAGGAACTTGCTGCTAACTATACCAAAACTGTTGCAGCAGTTTGTGATAATATACACCACTGAGTAACCTTCAAAAGGGCATGCCAAATATTTTCTTAGTATATAACTATGTAGCAGCTACAATTAATATAAAGAAATGAAAATATAGGCACTTCTTTAACGTTTTTTAATGTAAGAGAGAAGACTGAATTTTGTGTAAAAAAGTGCCTTGACTTAATAGGGACAGATGCCACTTCTGTGCTGTACAGGGTACTGGTAAGTCCATACCTAGAATGCTCTGTGTAATTTTGGATACAAATTTAATCATGTTATGGGGCTGTTGTGGATGTTAAAGAATGGACAGTATTGTGTAATTAGAGAGCGGGGGGGGGGGGGTTGATGAACGTCAGATGAAAAGATGGGAGGGACGAAGGACATTGATGGTAAATCAAATACAAATGGATCTAAACTAACTTAACGGAGTACTTTTTTTTCTGAGCAGGGAACATTCCTGGTATCCATTATTAGAGTTATTAATATATGGTAGACTAGCAACAGCATTCTGCTATGGTTTGAAAAGATAAAAGATTTGGTTATAGAAAAGCAGCTTAGGGTATCTAGTTACAATAACTGAGCAAGTCTTATATATTTTGTCTTTTCTTCTCTTGCTTATATGTTTACAATTATCTGTTAGGCTATTTAGATACAACAAACTAACATTTTACATATGTATCATCATATTTCATTTGTTATCGTTAATGTCATTAAGATTTATCACCTTTAAGTGTAATCTATGTTATATTCACAATGTGTTTAGCAAGCACATCTTACGCATAAGCAAAGTTGTCCACAAATTAGACAAGGTTGGAGCTTAGGGGGTCTTTAAATAACCACATCTTGGTGAGTGATTGCATTCTAGTGGTGGCTTGAAGGAAGACAGAAAGTAGCATGCGGGTCACAGTGCTCTGATGTTCATTACCCTTACATTCAAAATGGTGCCATCTGCCTGTGACCGGATCAGTATTGCAGTCTTCAGTATAGGTTTTTAGATTGAGCAAATGTTAGCACATGTGATTAATATTATCAGTACTAGTATGGCTATGTGGTAAGTCTTCTGCACTTCTGTTTCAGGTTCATTTCCCATTGGTATTATAGTCCATCATAATTATCAGTCTGTCAATGCATCAAGACTTTTTTGTGCTGTGCAGTGAAAACAAATAGCTTTCTGTAAGGCATCAGTGCTTAGAAGTTTCTTGCTTTGTGTTTGATCTAGAGGAAGTGTTTTTTTTTTTTTTGGTCTTGTCTGTCATGGCTGGCTTGAGTTGATTTGTTGGTATGTTAGTAGCTTGCCTTTGCTGTCACATACGTTGCTATTATCGCCTCCAAAGTCTGACTAACTGACAACATAGACAATTTACTTGTTATAGTGGCAAGTTATTTAATTAAGTTCATGTGTAGCAATTGACAATTAGTATGCTAGGTCCTTTTTGACTTTTTTACATGTAAAGTGGTTTGATTTCGTGAATCTTGAAAAGTTAATCATTATGCTTGTGGAGAGAAGTGTGTTCAGTAGATAGTTATTGAGGAGCTTGGGCAGTGCCACTCATGAGCGGTCATAGTTGATATGAGTATCTGGTGTGTTCGCCTCTCTAATGCATCTCCTTGTGAGGAGCTTGGGCAGTGCCACTCATGAGCGGTCATAGTTGATTTGAGTATCTGGTGTGTTCGCCCCTCTAATTTATCTCCCTGTTGAAGGGAATTGTGTGTGCTTACAGCTAAGCCCACAGGAGCAGGACATCCAGATTCAACCTTCTGATAGAGGAAAAAGAAAAGGAATATTTGGCACCATAATTCTTAAAAGTACATAGAGAGATTTGCCAATTACAAAGCTCCTTCTGGAGGTCTACATTTCACCCCTTTTCACTATAAAATGTTGTTTTTTTCAGCCCATATATCATAAAAAGGAGAAGTAGGGAGCATTTATTGAAGGACTAATTTTATAGCAACTGCACTGAAGGATCGCATATGCCATGGTGGTCATAGAACCAGAGGAGGAATTAGCGTAAAAGTGTTGGAGGAAACTAAATATTGATAAAAGAAGTTGCTGGATCAGATGAGAGGGAAATATAAAGTTACAGCAGGCAGGTAGTCTTCAAGTAATCTAAGGTACTAATGCTGAGAGCAATCAAGAAAAGTGGCAGGATACATGTGTGTGTGTGTGTGTGTGTGTGTGTGTGTGTGTGTGTGTGTGTGTGTGTGTGTGTGTGTGTATATATACACACACACACACACATATATATATATATATATATATATATATATATATATATATAGCTAGATAGATATAGCTCTATATATCTGTAGACATATAGATATAGATACATTTAAATAAAACAGCTAAAAAACTCTCAACATTGGGTTGCTTTTTATTTAGAAATATGCCTATGTTTTATGTGAATGTTCACTGTTGTTGTAAATTACAATTTCTGTCACTAGCATTCTTTGTCAGATGCTCCCTCACATTGATGGCAACATATCTACTGACTTCACAAGATCCAAATGTAATGAACGTTTTGAAACATGAGGAGAATAAATCTAAGATGATGTCTCTGCTTAATCTAGCAGAAGCATATCGATGTCAAGCAGGAATGGAAATCAAACCAGAAGTGGATAAAAATCAGGCAGCAACTGAATGTGCCAAAAAACAAAAGAAGGAATATAAGGTGAAGGACCAGATGAGAAGGCAAGAAATGTGGGAAAAACATAAATATAGTTGCAAGTATAGAAAACTTTTGGAAGAGCCTCATGTTGATCAAGAACAAATGCAGGAATGGTTAAGGAGAGGTGAATTCAAACCAAGAAATGAAAGGTAGTGGGCTACGTAGACACTGGTTTACAAAGTCCATTGAACATGTGGGAGAAACAGACAAATGCAGGTGTTGTGGAACCAAATTGTAAACAGTCACACATCTTGTTGCTGGTAGCGACACACTAATGGCAGAAGGGTTATATACTGAAGGGCATAATAACGTGGTGAGACTGTTACACTGGGGATTGTGCAAACATTATGGTATTAAAGTGGCTGAAAAACACTGGAAACATGAGCCACAAAATATCATAGAAAATGATGAGGTTTATACCACGTGGGATCACCCATTACAAACAGTTCAAAAGATAGATGCTAGAAAACTGGATATAGTGGTCCAAGAAAAGAAGATAAAAGTAGCATTGATCATTGAAATCACCACACCTAGTGACTACAGTGTCTTGTGTACAGAGAGACAAAGTCATAAAATACCAGGATCTGCAGACAGAAACAAAAGCCATGTGGAAGAAAGCTACCTATACAGTTCCAATAGTAGTAGGATCAACGGATCTTATAAAAAAGAATTTACAATCATATTTAGATATGTTACCAATCCATGTAACATCATATGAATTGCAGAAGGAGTCATTACTGGCCACATTACGGGTGCTGCAAAGATCACTACTGGCTAACATCAGAGAGTGAAACAATACTAATTTCATGAGCTTTAATCGTACTCAGACTTAGGAATGGGGTCCATTTCCACCATGGTATTAGAAATCCAAAAGACATGGAGAAATTTAAAAAAATGGCAAACAGTAGGCATCTGGATCTCTGTCCTTTCATAATACATTCATAAGAACATAAGCTACCACATTCCTAGTCACTGGCCTACTCCCTCAGAACACATTAGTCCACTCATTTAAAGGCCCCACATTTTGTTTATTTATTGAAAATCATGGGTATCAGTCATGGTCTTAGATTGAAACAGGAAGGTTAATCATAGGCTGCTTTTTATTTCCTATCCTAGTAACATCTCATGTCTATTTCCTTACAGGAATTTGTGCATTGCAAGCTTTCAAGGATAGGTGGCAATGGTTAATCTTTGAGGCTCAAGGCCTCTTTTCAGAAATGGAAGCTGTGCATAGTCAAGAAAGGAGCTTGGTTAACAAAAAAAAGAGGTCACTCATCCTTGTAGTAGGATCCTTTGGCTGATGTAACTCCTGTCATAAATTTCAGACAAAGGGCATGGAAGGATACCCTTGGCTCTGCAAATGTTCCAGGGCCAGTCCTGGAGACCATTCATGAAACAGAAGGTAATAATGAAGTGGCTTAATCACGGATACCCTTGTCATTAACAGGACAGTCAGCAGGGCATGGTCATGGTATGAGCAAAGAGTCAGGAAACTAAAGGTGGCAGAAAAGTCCCTCAGGTGGGAGCAGAGACACCCAGATATGTAGATCAGCATTATGTTGAACAAACCAAACAGTATGGGCAATGATTCTCCAACTGAGAACCAGATGAAAGTTACATTTTATTGGACTTTCAACCAAGGGAAATGCTCATGGCCTACTTGCAGGATATCCCATCTCTGCTCCCATTGTGGGAAGGCTCACCCAGCAGCCAGATGTTGCTCTATACAGGTCAACCCATTCCAAACCTCAACACTCCCTTAAATGATAAAAGGTCTTTTTCTGAGACAAGATAATCTGGTCATGAGCAGGCATCTTTTCATGGCCAAAGAAGTACATTTTTACGGGGTCGGGTATGACCTCACACAATTCCCTGATCAGATTTGTTAAGCTCTAGACCCTGCTTTCAGATTGCCTGGTAAAAAGGCTGCCTCCTTCATCAAAGATTTTTCTTCAGGCTTTGCCACTGGGTTTTCAGTGTTACTGAATTTCAAGTTAGTTAAGACCCTATTGTCTATCAAAGGTAATGAGTCTGAGGCTTATGATTTAATTGATAGAGAGATCCTAACAAGAAGGATCATCAGCCCCCTTTCTCAGAAGCTTCTTGATGGACTGAGGCTTGGTTCAAGGCAAGTTATATATGGGCTAACATTTAAGCACAGAGTTGTTGGTTAATAAGACATCTCTGAGGGGGTACTTGGATTATACACCTGGACTCTAACTAATAGCTAGAAGGCTTGGTTACTCCAAAGACTGGAGTAGTCATGGCAAGCTTATATCTGCTTATATTCAAGCTAATGTTTGTTGTTGACATTATTATTCTCCAGTTGACTCTGTCATTAACAAAATGGTCACAAAGGCAGCAATGGTGCCTTTTTTGACTCAGCTCCAGATGACAAGCATGGATTAGCCATAAGCCAGGCTGTCTGTGAGTGAGTCAAACAGTGGTAGAACTTAAGAGTCTTTAAATAACTCCATCCTGGTGAGTGACTGCATTCCATTGGTGGCTTGAAAGAAACACCCCTTTTTGTGGCAGTTATTGAAGTCATTTTATAGAGTATCTGTCATCTCATGGTTTACCCCCTTGTTTTTCCCCATTATACCTCAGTAGCCTGTTGATGGATTGACAGGTCAAGGTCACTAACAGGATGGGTTCAAGGTAAGTTATGTAGGAGCTAAGATTAACTGCCAGAGTTTTTGGTTAATAAGTCATTTCTTGGAGTGGCACATTGATTACACACTTGAACTCTTGATTGGTACTCAGAAATGGCTTAGTAATGCAATCGGCCAGAGTAGTCATGACATGTTTATAGCTGCTTTATATTCAAGTGTTATGTTGCTTGTTGACATTATTAACTTGTTGATTCTATCACAAATAAAATTGTCACAAAGGCAACACTGGTGTGGCTTTTGCATCACCTCTAGAGGACAAACTTATTTAAAAGCATCTTCAGTATGGAGAAGAGGCAGACTATGTCATTTAATTAATGGCAAGGAAGTTGTCCTACAGAACTGATTAATTTCTGTACTGTTACTGAGTTGAAAAGGATGCTGTATTTAAACCGCTTCTTGGTTATTTCATGGAGTGAATAATTTTAAATTGCTATCATAAATAGTTAGCAAAATTTAACAAAGATTATGGGGGGGACTCAGTAATCCTCCGAGTAAGACTAACCAAGTCTTACTCGGGGACTACCATTTAAGACTATGACGTCAGCGCATCACGCATATGCATGAGGGTGCTGACTCAACTGGAAGGCTAACATGGAGCGTGTAAGACTGCAGGGGGTGTGTCGGACTGCCGAGCAGTCCGAATATCTACGCCCCTGCAACCATATAAAGTGAAAATGACAAATGCAATGAGCGAGTCCGCTGAAATGTACACATAGCAAACAGTACACATCCCCACATACTAAACCCCTTTGTAATTGTAAAATGTAAACTATTTTTTTTTATAATTCCCGATATAGCTGCCTGTATTTGCATGTGTTTGCGCGGGTGTGCCCATTATTTAGCTGCAGTTAGCAATTTCGACATCGAAGAGCATAATAAGAAATGTTTATGCAAATAAAACCAAATAGCAATAGCATAGTGGTAGAGCGTTCGCACAAGGAGGAGGCATTTCTGGTTCTAGTTCCACCACTCCCCTGTCTATTTTATGTTTTAAATTTGTATATAAAATAATTCCTGACATATATAAATGACATTTTAGTAAAAAGCATTGAAATGACCTATGTATTAGTGAACAAAATGTATATATATAAAGATAAGAAGGTGAACAGCATTAAGGCTATTGACATATAATTGCCCATAGCTAAGCAGCGTTTTACCTAGTGCAATATAATTACCCTTGGCTAAGCAGCATTTTACGTAGCACAATATAATTGCCCATGGCTAAGCAGCATTTTACCTAGCGCAATAAAATTGCCCATAGCCAAGCAGCGCTTTACCCAGCGCACTATAATTGCCCATAGCTAAGCAGCGCTTTACATAGCACAATAGGTTTGCGCAGAGCTGCGCACCATGCTAACCAGCACACAGTCGGGCAATGTGGAGCAATGTAAAGCAAAGTTGCCTAAACACAGCCACACCCCCTAGCCTGTCTGGACAGTAGTAAAATAAAAAGCAATGACAAGTTTTGAACCCAGGACACTGTGCGCCATAATCAAAGCACTGAACCACTAAGCCATGACAGCTTAGCATAAACATGTACTGTTAACATACATATACTTATAAATGGAAGATTAACCATTCCTAAGCAGGTTTGCTGTTAGCGGAAAATTTTCAAAAATGGCCAATCACAAATAAGTGCGGGGAAATGCAGCATATTTAAGCTCCATAGGCAGGAATACTCACCATAACTGATTGTAGCTCCCATCTGCAGTCAGAATGGCTGGTGCTGGAGAGGGTACTCACTTTTGAGTGCAACGCTGGGGCATCCAGGAGTCAAAATACATGGTTTGACTCCTTGTCCACCATCATGAGTCAAGACTCCTGCAGGGCCAGTTTCAAGGGATGGAGTGCAAAGCAGAGGCTTGGAACCAGTTAGCTCATGATCTCACCAGTGCCACAGGTGTCCCTCGGACTGATGAGCAGGTCCGTCACCACCATGCAGACCTAAAGTGACAGAAGCAGGACCTACTGAACCGATGGATACAGGAGGCCCGTGACATGCAAGATGCCCCACTACTGAGTAGGTAGTCATGGAATGAAGTATGTAAGACATGCTATTGTAGTCAATATAATGGATAGGTATGTCTCAATATCCCTTCATTTACTTCACAGCTGCAGGTGTCCATGCTGTGAATCAGCAAGTCTATGCAGATAGGCTGCTAAGGCTGCACCACCAGGCAGGTTAGTAATTATTCTGCATGTACTGTAATATAAAATAAGTGAGAGAGCCTGTAGACCAATAATAAAGACATAAAATGCCCTGAATAATTTCTCTGCATGTACTGTTATATAAAATAAGTCAGAGAGCCAGAAAAAGAATGTTGTAACCCATTAATAAAGGTAAAATAAGTCCTGAATAATATCTCTGCATGTACTGTTATATAAAATAAGTGAGCGAGCCTGAAAAAGAGTGTTGTAACCTATTAATAAAGGTATAATACGTCTTGAAAAAGTCTTCTGCATACACTGTAATATCAAATAAATGAGAGAGCCTCTAGAAAAGTGTGTAATGTAATTAATAAAGGTATAATACTTGGAGTGTGTCCATGTCACTTACTTTGAAATGTTGTTGTACCCTTGCATTATATAAATAGTACTGTTGTTTTAACCGCTGTCAACCCACAGTTGGGCAGTCCCATATAAAGTGGATAAAGGAAGTGCCAGTAGCTGTGAAGCATATATACAGTCCTCAACAGTTGGTTAATGGCTGGCATGCATAGGTAAATCTGGCACATGAGTAGCTTGTTAATGTGTTCCCCAGAAATGTGAGTGTGCTACTTGAAATGTAGGGTTCTGTAGAAATATAACTGAAAATGTCACATGGACACATCCAGATATGTAGATATACACATATAAATAAAATATAGAACTATGTAGCAGTAACATCTGCATCTTGGTCAGTTAGATTGTCAGATATAGGTTAGGTATATAATGAACTAGCCAAACCCATTACACAACCTAATGCACGTTGCCTAATGTAATAATACATGTAGGGGATATACACCTGCAGTCAATAGGAATGTATTGTAAACTATAAGTACTTATAAGATGTTAATGGAGGTATCTTTTTACACCCTACTGTATGTGCATAAACAATGCAATTCCACACCTCAATGGGTATGTCTAATCCCAAACATTTGTTGGGACATATGTCCTATTGTTCTATAAATATCTGCATTTACTTTGATGCATGTGCCCTGTTCAAACACCACAATCTTGGTGGCCTGTTGCCACCAATCATCCCTGCATGCTGTTGGAATGTCCACTGTTGTTCAATATATGCATGTGTTATGCTTGCTGTTCAACTGTTGGAACCCTGGTGTGTTGGGTTAATGGGAATATTACTGCATGCTGTTACAACTAATTTGGAATGCTGTTGTCTATGTTGTAATTAAATGCACCTAAACACAGAACATATGGGAAGGCCGGTCCCAGCGGACCCACCTGTCCCTCCTCAGCTGGTGATTGCACCTGGCACCAGCAGGTCCGGTGCCCAGCCTGGGCTCCCCTCCTCCGTTGGTCCTGTGCCATGTTTGGGTGGAAGCGCTGCAGGGGATAGGGCACATCTCCCCCCGTGCAAGCGTGGGCGGAGAAAGTCCACCTGTCACCCTCCAAAGGGTCCAGGCTGTGGTGCGTAGGAAGAGCCAGCGTTCAGTCGCTGATCCCCTACACCTGCTCGGGGCAAGAGTGGCGTGACTCACGGGTGAGCCTGCCCCTCCTACGCAGCCCCCAGCACAGCCACCCTCTGGGCTGTGAAGGTGCAGTGGTGACTGCCCATGGGTGGGGATCTCAGTTCCACTGTTACCATCTGTGGGCTCATGGGCTTGCGATTTCCAAACATCCTTCCCCGTCAATTGTGTTCACCCACCCAATGTGTCATATTCCGCCCCTGTATGCATCTTGTTTGTCTTGTCTGTTTACCTCCCCAACCTACCTCCCTAAATATAGCTACTTCCTCTACCTCACATTCCACTCTCACCTGGAAAAAAAAAAAAAAGGTAATCTGTTCCCACAAAAATATTACGCCCCATACATAGCTGCCCATTTTGCACACATGTCTGCTGGACATGTAAACTTATAATTATAATTGACAGTACAACATACTTTGTTGTCCTCACCCCTCTCTCAGGGGTGGAAGGTTTTAAATTTCACTCCAAATTTCTAACATATGCACAGCTGTTGCTGGTAAAGAAATGGGCAGCTATGGACCTTCCCTGCACCTGTCCTACACATCCCGAGCTGGTTTCCCTACTGTCTTTCCCTCTTTGTGCCCCCTTTTTCACCACTATCCTATCTCCCCATTTTCTTTTCTTTCAAAGAAATTAGTGCGGGGGTTAGCGGGAGTAAGCACTTTTAAGCAGTAGTTAGCGGGTTTGAGTGAGTGTGCGCATGTGTGCACTTAGCTAAGTATTGCTAAGCATGCAAACCTGCGCAAACCTGCTTACAACTGCTTAAAAGTGCCTTAGTCACTCTGCATGGCAGGGCCCTTGTTCTGATGAGCAGCAAAATAAAATACCTCTGTCAGTCTCGAACCCCAGACCTTGGACACACTAAACTGCATGAAGTACCACTACAGTAGACATACAACAAATGGGTGCTGTAATAAATATATCATGCATTACAATGAGTGAATGTAAAGGGAAAATAGGAATGCCATAACACAAATCATGTTCTGTGGATCTTTACCAGCAGTTGTTGCGGAATTCCATGACATGCCTCTGAAAAGAGAACCAGCCATTCTAGCAGGAAATAATGTTACAGTAGCACTTTACAAACCCCACATAGTATCAGAGGAGGATAAACACTGGCATATTTGAATAGGGCAGAGGCCATACTTCCCAACTGTGACTGCTTTTCAGGGATGTCCCTGATTAGTAAACAAATGTTAGCTGTGTCCCTCAGAATCCCTCCGAAAAGTATGGATATTAGGCAAAAAAGTGGGAATTACACAATGAATAATGTCAATAAGTAAGAGTACACACTGCCTGCACATCAGAAAAGGTGTAGTAATACATATGCTCTGATACTCTGACAGTTTCAACTTAATGTCTGTAATATATTACAGGTGTACCTCACTTATATGTACCTTTCCCTGAGGCTGTTCAAATATATACTGAGTGTATCAGAGGCCTGGCAGAGGCAGAAACACACAGGTATTTCAGCTTTTCTGCTGTTCCACACTCTGCAAATAGCTTTGGAAGGAGTCCCACAAGCATATCCTTATGTAGGAGTACAACACAGAAATATCAAAGATGTAGCCATGTACTGGTAGCAACCAACTGTGACAATGTCATTGTACCAGTGCAGAAAAGACCGGTGTGGTGCACAGACAAAGAATAATAGGCTAACCTCTGGCTACCATCTGGATATGTCCAAAGGTGGGAGCTACACAGACAGATTACTTGCCTTGATAGACTAACAGGTAGACAGCAACCCTGTATGTTCAGCATGATAAACATCACACAATAATATATAATACTCTCTGTACTTCTGCACCGCTACCCAAAAGAACAATATACCTGTGTATTCAGGCTCTACCAAGGATGTAGGTAGGCATACTCAGTACTGAAATTTGTACAGTTGTCTTGAGCAGCCTGTGCTAATGTCAACACAAATAAACAACAAACTGTTCAGAAGTGAGTTAATTAATATTTACAGTATAGTAGTTCACAAACAGTTCATGTGCCAGAATAATACATTGCAATAACTACTTTTGTATGGCAGTTAATTGTCTAATTAGAAAAGAAAGTACATACTCCCATGTATCTTGTGTAAGCATTTGGAGGGGTGAGTAAAATTCTACACTGACAAGTGTGTACTAGAAGCAGCAACATTCAGGTTTGAGTACAACATGCAAATCACTGGCTACAACCCTAGCTTCAGATATAAGAAGTATACCAACCTTCTGACTGACACAACAGTGTCCACAGCAAACAAGCATGGGCCCCACTTTGGAAATCTGAAAGGGCTATGCCTACCTAACTTAGCATTTTATAGCAGTGGACTGCTATGACAGTGAGTACTGTAATTACCACACAGCAGGCTGCATTCAGTTAGTAAATGGTGGGCACCAGTTGGTGCAGAGGCCATCACATGCACATGTGCAGATACCTAGAAAAGCAGGCTGTACTTGCTGTCCACATATGCAATAATCTCATTGCAGCAACAGAGAGAGAGAGAGAGAGAGTGAGAGCAAGAGAGAGACAGAGACAAAGACACAGACACAGACAAAGAGACAGAAACAGAGAGACACAGAAAAAGAAAGAGCAACATCAACAGACAGAGAAAACCCAAACCAAAAAAAAAAAAAATATATTTCCTTTAAAAACAGACGGAACAGAGAAATACAAAGGAAAGGTATGTAACACATATGTATTTGCTGGCATGTAGTAGATGTTTTTGAAGAGTACTCTACATACTGTGAATCATCCATATGTGGCAGCAGTACTTATCTATATGTATCTGTACATGTGCATAGGGCAAGGGACATACTGCAATTGTTTATGAAGGGTGTATATATATATATATATATATATATATATATATATATATATATATATATT
>NC_056730.1:223973883-224068883 GCF_019279795.1 Protopterus annectens | reverse complement strand
AACTTGTAAACACTAAATAACCAACTAATTACTACAGCACTCAACCTTTCTCATTACCTAGAGGAAAACAGTTTTGGTACTTACTTTCCTCACTTGCTTAGAGAAAAACAGCTCTTGTGCTCACTTTCCTCACTTATCTAGAGGAAAATAGTTTTTTATTCAGACATGTCCAAGGGTCAGCTCTGAGTGTTCTCTCCTGTCTATCTGATGAATCTGGGTATCTTGGGGCAATGTAGAAATTGCCTCATGTACACAGACAACCCTCTTCTCCTACCACCCAACACTACAATCTGAGAGAGATGCACTTATCTAGCCAAACTGGAGGTAAAGCTCTCTCCAATCAAGACTGAACTTGACAGTCAAGAGAAGGTAAACACTTGCACCACACCACACTCATCACATAGTCTCACTAAATCTACACCACCAAAATCCACACATAGAAATACAAAAACATTCACGGAGGCTCTAAATAATAATCTGCTTAAGCATCAGAGACCTCCAAAGCAGAAATGCAAGCAACCTCCACCCCCCAACACAACCCAAATGACACATAGCCCACAGACTCAGTGTGCTACTCAACCACTGCCAATAAGGCAAAACAACATACCCAACACACTAGTCATAGGTGACTCTATAGTCAGGCACACTGATGTCCCACTAACCAGGCTAAACAAGGAGACGGTTACTGTCAGCTGCCTGTCGGGTGCCAGGATCCACCACATAACCCACGCAATCAGGTCACTCCACAACAAGTACAAATATGACTCTGTCATTGTCCATGTTGGTGTGAATGGCCTGAGATGTACCTCCCTTGACTATATGAAAAGAGACATGGAAGAGCTCTCTGATCTTGTAGCCCAGGCAGGTATGATCCTAGCCCTGAGTAGCATTCTGCCATCACCCAGAATCATGCCGCAGTACAAGGACAAAATGATTGACTTCAACAATTGGCTAAGCTTCTGGTGCCATTCTAAAAAGATCCAGTATCTGTCTGCCTGGGATGACATGGTCGACAGACCATGATGCTTTGCCACAGATGGCCCACACCTGTCACCCCTGGGATTCTGGATACTGGCTAAGGTTCTTGCCGCCCCTATAGTGCCTTTTTTTGGCAAGGTTCAAATGACAAATTCACCAGCATAACAGGAACACGCAAGCAAAAACTGAGGGTGATGTTACTCAATGCTAGAAGTCTAAATCTCAAAATGCACTCACTCGAGGCACTCCTAAAAATGGAGAACACTGATATCTGTGCAGTGACTGAGACCTGGTTCAAGGCTCCAGAGAGCACCCCTGCACTACCAGGCTATAACTCATACCACACTTTTCGGCCATGTAACCTGGACCAGAGCACCAAAGGTGGAGGAGTGTCCATATTCATTAAGGATATCCACACTTCCAGGCTAGTTGCTCAGCATAATGCAGCCAAGGTTATCCAAGTGCAACTAACTCTGGGCAAAACTGTAATCCAAATTGTAGCTTGCTACAGATCACCCACCATGCCCCAGGATTCCCACTCCTCTTTTCTTGATGTACTGGAAAATATTAGGGTTCAACCAAACACCCTAATAATGGGTGATTTCAACTACCCCACCATTAACTGGGAAAACTACTCATGTACCAACTCCTTTGCTCAACGCTTTCTGGAATTCATAAACTCCAATGCACTGGATCAACTTATCCACACCCCCACCAGGGGCAACAATATCCTAGATCTAGTCATTACCAACATGAGTGACCAGTGTTCCACACCTGAAGTCAATGCCTCATTGGTCCGATCCGACCATAAGCTAATTACCCTAGATATCCACATCCTGTCCCCACCCCCCATTAAGGGAACCATGGCAAAAAATTTCTCCAAACCAACTTCATGCTTCTTAAGACAGAAGTGGTGAACTTCATGACACTCATGCAGATGGACAATGCAGTTACAACTACTGAATCCTACACAATTGCACTTTAGAAGCACTTACATGAATGCATGGATCGTGCTATCCCAAACAGAACCAAGACACTATCCTCCAAAAAAAGGAAGCCAATCTGGTGGTCCCCTGCCATAAATAAACTGTACAACAGAAGGAAAAAACTGTTGCAAAAAAAAAGAGAGTAAAATCCCACGAATGGGGGAGCTCCCTGGTCAACCTCAGTAAGAAGCTGTGATCCCTGATAAAATCCTCCAAAGCTAGTTACAAAAACAAAATCACCACTGATTCTAAAGACAACCACAAAGCATTCTATAGCTATGTCAAGAATCTCAATGGCAACACTCAGATCTGCTCTGAGTTACAGCACAATGGCACTAAATATACAGACCAAACTGATATTGCCAACAGCCTGGCAGATGGGTTCAGTGCTAACTTTACCCCCATCTCACTCCCTAAAGAGCCCATCTCTATACCAGAAGAATACAAGGTTCCGGTAATCACGGCTGCACAGGTAAAAACCACACTCTCCAAAGCCAAGAACACAGCATCCATGGGACCACACAAAATCCCAGGCTGCGTTCTACATGAACTACAGAACGAACTGGCACCCCACCTAAGTACCATGTTCAATCATAGCCTCACCTCAGGCTTTGTGCCTGCTGAATGGTGCACAGCAACGGTTATCCCACTCCACAAGAGGGGAGCCACCACGGACCCCGGGAACTACTACCCCTTTAGACTGATGAGCCTGGTCTGCAAGGCCATGGAATGTATTATCATGGAACTTATAAATAAAGGCATTGGTAATCTCCAAACTCTGGACCCCACCCAGTTCGGGTTTGTAAAAGGCAGATCATGTCTCCTAAACCAGATAGACTTCTTTGAAGCAGTCACCAAAGCAGTAGACAAGGGTAAGGTGGTTCACACAGCCTATCTAGATCTTGCCAAGGCTTTCGACACCATTCCCTAGTCTGGAATTATCGATACACTCACTAAACTAGGTATAAATCCCTATGTCACAAGATGGGTTGCCAACGGGCTCACTGACAGAACCCACAATGTGAAAGTAGCAGACTCCAAATCCGACTTCAAACCAGTGACAAGTGGAGTACCACAGGGTTCAGTCCTAGGTCCTGTCCTGTTTGGTATCTACTTTTCTGAAGTACAGGCTAACACAGAAGGTCTTTGGCTAATGAAGTTCACAGATGACAGCAAACTAGGAGCCATAATCGAAACTCCTAACGATGTGGGCATCTTACAAAAGGGCCTCACTGAGACAGATGCCTGGTGTCAAAGCCATGGCCTCAAGCTCAATGCCAAAAAGTGCATTTTCATCCCCTATGGAAAACCTCTGTACCCATGAACTACAACATAGGTGGTAGTATACTTAACACCAAAAGTGTGATAAGAGACCTTGGGATACAGGTGGACACTAATCTCTCCTTTGATAATCACATCACTACAGTAGTCAGGAAATCCTTCTACGTGGCATACCTCATCACAAAAGGTTTCTCATCCAGAAAAAAGAGGTAATTGTTCCCCTCTACTCATCACTCATTCGACCCATTATAGAGTACAATGCTTCTTTTGGTATGTACCTCAAAAGACATCTCCAACAACTGGAAAGGCCAGAGAAATACCTCACAAAGAGGATTACCGGCCTCAAACAGATGCCCTACGCAGACCATCTCAAAAAACTCCAGCTTTACTCCGTCGCATATCGCCTACTCAGAGGTGATCTCTGCCTAACATAAAAAGCTATGTCAAACCCAGAGCTGTTGGACATGCTCCACTTAAAGAAATCCCAATCCCTCCGAGCTACACGCTCTAGGGACCTAAACCTTGTCACCACAATAAACAAAACATGCCGGAGGGATATATTCCTGTTCCAGAGACTTCCCATACTCTGGAATAAACTATCTATCTATATCAAACAAAGCTCCTCATTAGCACTCTTCAAGAAAAACCTTGATGATTGGATGGGAAATAGGAAATTCACCCCAGGGATCACCTCTGTGGCTCTACTCGACAGTGGCACAAGAAAATAATTTTCTTGGGTGGCAAAAGCCAGGGTACCTTTTTGGCTGGGATTGTATAGGCCCCAGGACCGATAGCCTAGTATCTACCTATGAACCTTTGAGTGCGGGTTAGGTTAGTTAGGGTTAGGGTTAGGGTGCGGGTTAGGTATGTGTGCGATTGTGTGGATGTGAGGATTAAGGTGGGGTAGGTGAGTTAGGATTAGGGCGCGGGTGAGGTGAGTGTACAATAGTGACGGACCTTAGGGTTAAGGTTTGGGTTAAGGTAAGTGTATAGTTAGTGGTGTGTTTATAGTTTAGTGTAGGGTTAGGTGTAAGATATTAGGTGTATGTATGTGGATTGCTGTTTGTTTGGTGTGCTTGTGTTGTGTGTATGTGTTTTGGAACAGCAAATTTTTTCCCTAGGAAAAAATTCCCTGTTCTGTATGTTCAATGTTTTCAGCTTTCGCTGAATATGGATCAATATTAGAACATTCAAAGTTTTTAAACTTCGATGTTCTAATATAGACACAACAAGACAGACAAGACAGCATACAGGGGTGGTATATGACACATGTGGGGGTAAACACCTTGGACAGGGAGGGGTGTTTGGTAATTCGAAGCACACAAGCCCACAAATGCTTACAGTGGGACTGAGGTCCACACCCATGGGCAGCTACCACTGCTCCTTCACAGCCGCAAAGGTAGCTCTGCCTGGGGCTGAGCAGGAGGGGCAGGCTGACCCTCTAATTGCACCATGCTGCCCTCAGTCTGGCATAGAAGATATCCCAATTCCTTGCGGAGCTCACTACACACCAGACCTGGCTTCAGGTGACAGGATCCTGTCCGTGCCTGCACCCGGGGGGATGAGTCCCATCCCCTGAAGTGGTTCCAATCGAAGGTGGTGCAGAACCAGCAGACAAGGAGGTCCCGGGGTGGGTCCCAGATGTGCTGGGGCCAGGTGCCACAGTCAAATAAGGATGGAGAGGCAGATCCACTGGGATCAGCCTTCCCTGATGTGCTATGGTGTTGCAGTTTTAGAACAGATGTTGGTTAGTAATGGTAAACACATTCCAGGATTAGTTATAACAGCATGCATGAGTATTCCCATTAACCCAAAACAACAGATATGGAACATCTGCATAGCAAACAGAACACATGCATATATGGAAACTCAGTGGGCATTACACCGGCATGCAGGTTACATTGATAACAACAGGCCACCAATGATAGTATTTGAACAGGGAACATTAATGGGAATATATATCAACATTTGTATAACACCAGGACACATGACCCAGCAGTAGGTTTGGTGGAAAACATACCCATTCATTTATGTGTTTAAATTACTGTTGAAGATAAGGTGGGAGAGAGAGAGAGATGTCAGTTAACAAATGTAGATTCTTGCAGTGATCACAGCTTTAATGATCATTGCTCTACTCATTACTCTACAGCTAGTATTACAACAACTATGGCCTTGGGTTGAGCAGTGGTATGTTTGTACACAGTATAATTACAGACTTCTTATAGCTACTTTATACTTTCACATACCTGGAAGACCTGTGGAGGGAATGTTTTTTAATACTACATGACTGTTTCTACCCATATTCACATAGTCAGGGTTACATATGTGCAATCATAGTGTGTGTGTGTGTGTGTGTGTGTGTGTGTGTGTGTGTGTGTGTGTGTGTGTGTGTGTGTGTGTGTGTGTGTGTGTTACTGACATACTCTGCCTTGATTTCTGTTGAGTCACCCAGGTTGTTGGTAGCAGGGACAAGTAGCTGTGACAGACAGCAAGACACTTTTGAACATTTCTTGGGGGAGATCATTTGGTGTATTTACTTATCTTGCTGTAATTTGCAGCCTTGGGGTTGGACTGTGGGTATTGGACACAGTATTACTACTGGCTTTTTATAGCTACTTTACACCTGGTTTCACCTGGAAGATCTGTGGAGGGAATTTATGTTGACACTACCTGACTGTTTATACACATATTTATGAAATGCTACTTGAAATTATGCATACAGCTTACTACCACTCCCAAGATTTGTACCGTGAATGTTTCTTCTAAAAATACAACAGGTTTGCTTTTCATCAGAATGAGATATTGAGAAACTGCTGTCACTTCCCTGAATGTTTTTTTTCTAATTTTCTGTTGGTTGCACAATCTGTCCTTGCGATTACAACATTCTTTTATATACATTCCTGTACATATCTTTTGACATAGCACAGCGTGAAAAACAGTGGTTAACAGAACATTACTATTCTGATAGTAAAACTTAGTAAAAAATACATGTATCAGAGCGAAACACAGCTGAAGTCATCCAAACACATCCAAGAACCACAGTTTGATTCGATGTAAATCTTTTATTTAACTATCAGAAAAATCTGGTAAGCGCTTTCACACAACAGGGCTTCATCAGACCATAAAGCATTACTATTACAAACTCATTATATATGATAAAAGGTGCCAAAATCTAAATTCAAATGCATTCTTAAAGTGACAACCCATTATTCATATATAAGCACACTTCTCAAAATACATTAATGCGCTATAATAAAAATTCATGTGATCTAACCACTTAAAATACATAAAACTATATAAACTGTAACTATGCTTCATATAGGCTATACATTTTCCATAAAAACCTCAATGACATCCAAAAAAATAAAAAAATATATATATATATATATATATATATATATATATACATAAAATCATAAAAAATATATAATGTATATATAAACATACAAACATATAAATACACATATTCACAAGTGTCAAAAAATTCATATACTATTTTATATATATATATATATATATATATGTGTGTGTGTGTGTGTGTGTGTGTGTGTGTGTGTGTGTGTGTGTTAAAGACATATTCAAAAGTACACTAATAGCTGGTACATAAAATGATGCTATCTATGCCCTCTAGATTATAAAAAAGGGTTTCAAAGGCACCTTCTCATTGAAACCTGGATAAACATCTGCCCTGAACCTAATTATCCATTTAGCCTCATGTGTCTCCGTACGATTCCTAGTGTCACCACCTCTGAAACTGGTGGATAATGCTTCAATAACCCTGAATGTGAAGATGTGTGAATCCCCTTTCTCTGATACATGCTTAGATAGTGCATTAACTGTAGATCTAATCTTAATTTGATACATGTGTTCATGCATCCTATCTCTGAGTTTCCTGTCTGTCTTACCCACGTAGAATCCTTCACATGCTACACATGTAGCAAGATAAACCACATGTTCAGAGAAACAGTTAGCAGAGACATGAAAGTCATTGCTCATGCCATTCAAAGGGTGCACAAAAATGCAACTGGAACTTATTAAATGGCAAAAATTACAGTGAGTACATGGAAACATGCCAAAAACACTGTGAGCATTCTCTTCCCTACCATTATTGGAATA
This sequence comes from Protopterus annectens, assembly GCF_019279795.1. Lineage (NCBI taxonomy): Eukaryota > Metazoa > Chordata > Ceratodontiformes > Protopteridae > Protopterus > Protopterus annectens. The sequence goes on along the minus strand of NC_056730.1, from coordinate 224,061,522 downwards.
GCACAACAACTTCTTCAGGTTAGATCTATTCTTATACACAAAACTTGGTGTATCCCCTACTACCTCCCTAACCACAGGGTCCGCCGTCAACACCTCCCAGTGTGATCTGATCACATCTTTAACATCGCCCACATCCTTCGTATAAAACTGAGGGATCCTGACTCTACTACGCTCCACTGTAACTACTGGGCTCTCCACTCCTACCTGATCAGTGACCAATTCCTGAGAATCTGCAAAATAGGGGGTAGCCACATCTCTACTTAAAACAGATATCCCAGCAACTCCTATCTTGATCTCTTCATTCTTATATGCCCTAGACTTAAATCTCTCACATAGTTTCCATAACTCAGCATCAAAGCCTTCCTGGGAGGGATTGTAATGAGAGGTCCTCATGGCTTGACCTCTGGTAACATTCCTAAATACATATCCTGGGTGCATGCTATATCTGTGTAGTAAACCATTCTGATGGCATGATTTCCTGAACACCCCAGTATTCAGCATCCCATTAGCCATTCTCTCTACATACACAACCAAGAATGAGAGCCACACATCTGAAAACTCATACGTGAACTTCAAAACACTAGAAAGACCATTCACTTTGTTAAAGAATGTGGTAAGTTCACCAATGGTCCCTGTCCAGATGAAAAAAAGTTCATCCACAAAACGTCTATAAAAGTACACCCTATGACGAAAATCAACCAATTCAAACAATCTTCCTCCCAGGTGGCCATATAGAGGTTGGTGTAGCTGTTGACACAGGAAGTGCCCATAGCTATGCCATCCGTTTGCAAATAACACTGAGAATCAAAACTAAAAATGTTATTCTCCAACACTACTTCTAAAAACAAAACGATGAGATCCATAGCATCAACACATAATTCTGTGTGACCCTTAAGGTATTCATGCACCCTTTGAACACCCTCACCATTAGGGATGACTGTAAAGAGGGATTTAAAATCCATTGTTACCATAAAATAACTCAAATCAATGGGTACTCCCTGCATATGCTTATAAAGATCTAAGAGGAACTGCTTCGTATCCCTTAACACATAAATATTAGAATCCAAAAACATATAAACCCAAGAAGGACCAGGAGTAGGCTGCAGGTTCCAGTATAAAATTGTTTATTGTAGAACAAATCACAGAGTAAAAAACATAAGCGCTTTCATAGGTATGTACCCCACTTCATCAGATGTGATTATATTACATCCTACCTTTCATTATATACTCTAAAAGCACTAGTCACATGTTGCTAAATAGTCACATGACCTAAATATTTAAAACCATACATACATTTATATTAAAAGTATATATATATATATATATATATATATATATATATATATATATATGAATTCTCTCTTGTTGAAGTAATAACAATATACTTAAAACATTCATATATAAAAAAATAACAATTCCACTCAAATAAATATAAAGAAATATATACAAAAATTCATCTAAAGAGGGGCCTTTTCTGTAATATAGGCTTTAGAGGGACACAGTCATTTAGACCATGCCCACTATCCGCCTTAAGCCTCACAATCCATTTGGCTTCTAATGCCTCTGTCTTATTTCAGACATCACCACCTCTAATACTTTCATATACCCTCCCTGTTATAAGGAATTTAAAAGTGTGTTCATCATTGGTATCACTAATGTGTTTAGAAAGTGCACTGACTCTATCCATTCTGTTAATGTGGTAAACATGCTCCCTGATCAGATCTTTAAGTAATCTCTCAGTTTTTCCAACATAAAATTTTAAACATTTTAAGCAGTGTGCAAGATACACAGCATGTTTGGTGTTACATGTAGCCGAAACCTTAAAATTATACTTTCTTTTCTCATCTGTGTGCACAAATTCAGAACTAGTGTCCAAATAACTCCAAAAATTACAATGCCTACACATAGTCGTACCTTCACATTCTGAGGCATTAATCTTATTTCTTGGAAAACATAACTCTCTTAAGTGACAGCTCATCTCTAAACAAAAATTGGGGTTCCTGTTCCATAATGTTGCTAACAGCCTTATCAGAAGACAAGAGTCCCCAATTTTTCCTAACTATGCCCATGTACGTCTGTACATCACATGAATAATACAAGGATACACTAAAGGTCCCTTTACCACTAGCATTACTCCCTCTCCTGTTGACCTGCCTCTTAGAAAAATATGGTTGTGCCAATGAATCTCTAAGCTTGGCTACCTCCTCTATAGTGTTCTTCACCATCTTAACATTATAGCCTCTCTCTATCAGTTTTTTAGTAATGCCTTCAGTGCATTTCAAGAAATCAGAGTCTCTGCCATTAAGTCTAAAGACCCTGAAAGCCTGATTCATCACCACACTTTTGAAAATGTAGGGGGGATGCATACTGTCATATGACAGTAAGCTGGTAACATGGCATGATTTCCTGTACTGCTTCATATACAGTCTATTATCCTCACCTACCAATACTGCCACGTCTAAAAAGTTTATAACCTTATCTGAGTATGTAAATGTGAACCTTAAAAACGCAGTGCTTTCAGTAGCATACTGTATAAACTCAGTTAGCTTTTGCTTAGTTCATCCCCACACAATAAAGAGGTCATCGACAAACCTTCTGAAAAAAGAGATGTGTTTACTGTAAAGACCTCTTAACATGTATTCAAATTCCCATACCGCCATTACTGCACTGGCGTAGCTATTGGTACATGAAGTGCTCATAGCTACACCATTGTTATACCAGTAAAACTCATCCCCAAACAGGAATACATTACAATGCAACACTGTCTCTAGCAAATCCTTAATAAGTTTAACCTGTTTTGCATTAAAATTAGAATAAGTCCTGAGACGTTTCTCTACACTATCTATGCCTAAGTCGTTAGGTATCATGGTAAAAAGTGATACTACATCCAGAGTGACCAAAATGTAACTATCCCTTTCATTCAGTACTTCCATGTGTTCACATATGTCAGTTAAAAAATGTTCAGTATCTCTTAGTACCTGTTGTACTTCATTGAGTAAGGGTCTCAAATTCTTATCTCTCTCTCTCTCTCTCTCTCTGTATATATATATATATATATATATATATATATATATATATATATATATATATATATATATATATATATGTATATGGAGATGGATTCCGTGGACCACCCTCTACCAGAGACTATTGGTCGACAGGTCTTATCTTTGTGAATTTTAGGTAATCCCTGTATACTAGGGATTACAGGGTGTTCTATGAGAAAATAATCATATATCTCCTTCGTTATAGAGCCCTCACTCAACAGTATGTCTAATTTTAGTTTAATCTGATGTACCATTTTATCGATCTTCAGACGATTAATCTTTATGTAAAATCTAATATCACATAACATATTAAACATGGCTTGTTTGTATTTATCAGCATCCATAATGACAATAGGCCCGCCCTTATCAGCGGGCCTAATCACTATATCTGTATTTTAGTAAAAATCCAAAAAAAGGAAAACAGTCCACAACTGCATACAAAACCAAAAACAGTTTCCTTGTAGATGGAATCAAGATGCTATGAATCAGTATTGAATTTAAGAATGTATTTAAGAATGTATTGGCCAAAGGGCAGTCAATTGTTCTGAGGAAGTCTAGATACGGTTAGATGAAAGCGCTTAACAAAATTTAATAAAGACGAAATACATTCTTAAACTATATCTGTATTTTAGTAGTAGCTGTACTAAAGCCATCAGTTCACTTCTACTAAGATTATTTTTCCTGAAGCCATTATAACATACATTTTTAAAATTTTGTGATCTATACACATCCTGTATACACATGGTTTCAAAGGAATGTATCAGTGGATTTACAGGTGGTACATAAGAGCTGGGTTTCTTAAATACATTTATCTGTGCATCATTACCATTAAACATCAAGTTTAAGTGTTAAATTCCAACAAATAACTTCAGTGGTATCAGAATACCTACTTGGTATAAAAGAAAGTCCTTTCTGCAAAATGTTCATCTCATCATTGGAAAGTACATAGCTTGATAAATTCCAAATTAAGCCTTCTTGTGAAAGAAGGCTTTCTTGATGTTGCCCAATCCAGTCATCTGCCCCTCGAATTTTCTTTTTTGCCGGCTTCTGTTTCTCCCCCTTGTCCTGGAATCTAAGTCTCTCACAGGTAGGGGAAAGCAGAGTTTTTGTTGCACTAAAGGGTGAACACCAACAGCATTCTGTTGTAAACCGACAGGTACATCAGATTCAGCTGACTGATGTACTTGCGCTGTTGTCAGAAGTACTTTCGGTCTTGCTCTAGTTCTGTTCCCTCTATCATTCGGTTGTACTAAATCAACTTGTATCACCCCATTCAAGGCTGTGGAATTGCTTGCAGTAATCTGCAATAAAGCCGTATCCACTTCTGCTTCTTTCTCAACAGTGCTCTGTCTCCAAAGCTCCCTTTCACCAGCTGGAATCTCCTGTTGCTCGTCAGGCCTTCTAGTTAACGTACACGTATGCTCTATATTAGACGTGCTTTCAACGAACCTTGGCCAAGAAAAGACGTTACCAAGTGAGAAATCCTTCTGGTCTCTCTCCACCTTCCTCATTTTTAGTTTGCTGAACTTATGCTCATATGTGGAGACAGAATCTAATGTCTCCACAAAATAAGTGTCCAAGATGGAAGTATCTAAGAGGGATAGCAACTCACCATATAATGTTTAGATAAAAAAAGATAGAGATTGTATTTCCCTTTCAGCAGCTGCAATCAATAATTTCATACAATTGATGCTGGTGTTTAAATTGACCTTCTACCATTCAGTTAAAAGTACAGGATCACAGTTCACATGTGAGGGCATTTTTAATACATGGAGCCCCCTTGGACTATTCCTTCCTTAATACAAAGCTCCATATGGAACTTTTCATAGAGATTTCTCTTTAACTTAAAGAGTTCATTCTCTATAGCATGTAATTTACTTTTTAGTAAGACAATATCAACACCACTAGCATCATTCTCTGTGCTATCATAAGAGCAGTTGAAAAGTGGATTCTCATTGCTTTCAATGACCTTCAGTAACTTCTCCACATTAAAAGAATTACCTTGTGAACAAAATACATGTTCTTGATTCAAATTAACAGTCTCTGTTTCATCAGCCATAGTCTCAGCACAGGTGGTAACCAGAAACAGCACAACAATAAAAGTAAAAAAAACAGCTACCACCAAAAGCAGGTCTCCAGATCCAAAAAGTCAGTAAAATCCAAAAACGTATAAACCTAAGAAGGACCAGGAGTAGGCTGCAGGTTCCAGTATAAAAATAGTTTATTGTAGAACAAACCACAGAGTAAAACATAAGTTTAGGTATGTACCCCACTTCATCAGATGTGATTATATTACTCTAAAAGCACTAGTCAGGTGTTGCTAAATAGTCGCATGACCTAAATATTTAAAACCACACGTACATTCATATATATATATATATATATATATAAATTCTTTCTTGTTGAAGTAATAACAATACACTTAAAAAATTCATTTAAAGAAATTTCATATATAAAAAAACTAACAATTCCACTGAAATAAATATAAAGAATGTCCATGTCCACTATCTGTCTTAAGCCTCACAAACCATTAGGCTTATTTCGGACATCACCACTGCTAATACTTTTAAATACCCTCCCTATTAGTAGGAATTTAAAAGTGTATTCATCATTGCTATCACTAATGTGTTTAGAAAGTGCACTGACTCTATCCTTTCTGTTACTGTGGTAAAAATACTTCCTGATCAAATCTTTAAGTACTCTGTCAGTTTTTCCAACATAAAATCTTAAACATTTATGGCCTGAATGACTATGTCCCTCCAAAGCCTATATTAAAGAAAAGACCCCTCTTTAGATGAATTTTTTTGTATATATTTCTTTATATTTATTTGAGTGGAATTGTTAGTTTTTTATATATGAAATTTCTTTATATGAATTTTTAAGGTATATTGTTATTACTTCAACAAGAGAGAATTCATATTATATATATATATATATATATATATATATATATATATATATATTATATACTTTTAATATAAATGTATGTATGGTTTTAAATATTTAGGTCATGTGACTAGTGCTTTTAGAGTATATAATGAAAGTTAGGATGTAATATAATCACATCTGATGAAGTGGGGTACATACCTACAAATGCTTTTATGTTTTTTACTCTGTGGTTTGTTCTACCTGTGGAACCTGCAGCCTACTCCTAGTCCTTCTTGGGTATATACATTTTTGGATTTTACTGGCTTTTTGGATCAGGAGACCTGCTTTTGGTGGTAGCTGTTTTTTTTTTTTACTTTTATTGCTGTGCTGTTTCTGGTTACCACCTGTGCTGGGACTATGCCTAATGAAACAGAGACTGTTAATTTGAATCAAGAGCATGTATTTTGTTCACAAGGTAATTCTTTTAATGTGGAGAAGTTACTGAAGGTCATTGAAAGCAATTAGAATCCACTTTTCAACAGCTCTTATGATAGCACAGAGAATGATGCTAGTGGTGTTGAGATTGTCTTACTAAAAAGTAAATTACATGCTATAGAGAATGGACTCGTAAGTTAGAAAAGTCTCTATGAAAAGTTCCATATGGAACTTTGCATTAAGGAAGGAATAGTTCAGAGGGGGCTCCGTGTATTAAAAATGCCCTCAAATGTGAATTGTGATCCTGTACTTTTAATGGCAGAAGGTCAATTTAAACACCAACATCAATTATATGAAATTATTGATTGCAGCTGCTGAAAGAGAAATACAATCTCTATCTTTTTCTATCAAAACATTATATGGAGAGTTGCTCTCCCGCTTTGATACTTCCATCTTGGACACTTATTTTGTGGAAATGTTAGATTCTGTCTCCACATATGAGTATAAGCTCAGCAAACTAAAAATGAGGAAAGTGGAGAGAGACCGGAAGGATTTCTCACTTGGTAACATCTTTTCTTGGCCATGGTTTGTTGAAAACGGATCTAATATAGAACATGTGTGTACGTAAACTAGAAGGCCTGATGAGCTACAGGAGATTCTAGCTGGTGAAAGGGAGCTTCAGAGACAGAGCACTGTTTAGAAAGAAGCAGACTACTGCGAGTGATTCCACAGCCTTGAATGGGGAGATACAAGTTGATTTAGTACAACCGAATGATAGAGGGAACAGAACTGGAGCAAGACCAAAAGTACTTCTGACAACAGTGCAAGTACATCAGTCAGCTGAATCTGATGTACCTGTCAGTTTACAACAGAATGCTGTTGGTGTTCACCCTTTAGTGCAACAAAAACTCTGCTTTCCCCTACCTGTGAGAGACTTAGATTCCAGGACAAGGGGGAGAAGCAGAAGTCAGCAAAAAAGAAAATTCGAGGGGCAGATGACTGGATCGGGCAACATCAAGAAAGCCTTCTTTCACAAGAAGGCTTAATTTGGAATTTATCGAGCTATGTACTTTCCAATGATGAGATGAACATTTTGCAGAAAGGACTTTCTTTTATACCAAGTAGGTATTCTGATACCACTGAAGTTATTTTTGACATCAAAAAGTTTTGTAGGAATTTAACACTTAAACTGATGTTTAATGGTAATGATGCTCAGCTAAATGCATTTAAGAAACCCAGCTCTTATGTACCACCTGTAAATCCATTGATACATGCCTTTGAAACCATGTGTATACAGGATGTGTACAGATCACAAAATGTTAAAATGCATGTTATAATGGCTTAAGGAAAAATAATCTTAATAGAAGTGAATGAAAGGCTTTAGTACAGCTACAGGAAAATACAGATGTAGTGATAAGGCCTGCTGACAAGGGCGGGCCTATTGTCATTATGGATGCTGGTAAATATGAACAGGCTATGTTTAATATGTTAAGTGATGCTAGATTTTACACGAAGATTAATTGCCTGAAGATTGATAACATGGTATATCAGATTAAATTAAAGTTAGACACATTGTTGAGTGAGGGCTCTATAACTAAGGAGATGTATGATTATTTCCTTATAGAACATCCTGTTATCCCTAGTATACAGGGATTACCTAAAATCCATAAAGACAAGACTTGTCCACCAATGAGACCAATAGTCTCTGGGAGAGGGTGGTCCACGGAATCCATCTCCATATACATATATATATATATATATATATATATATATATATATATATATATATATATATATACATATTTATATATATATATATATAGAGAGAGAAGAATTTGAGACCCTCACTCAATGAAGTACAACAGATACTAAGAAATACTGAACATTTTTTAACTGATCTATGTGAACACATGGAAGTACTGAATGAAAGGGATAGTTACATTTTGATCACTATGGACGTATTATCACTTTTTACTGTGATATCTTATGACTTAGGCATAGATAGTATAGGTACGTTTCTCAGGACTTATTCTAATTTTGATGCAAAACAGGTTAAACTTATTAAGGAGTTGCTAGAGACAGTGTTGCATTGTAATGTATTCCTGTTTGGGGATGAGTTTTACTTGCAGAACAATGGCATAGCTATGGGCACTTCATGTGGCAATAGCTATGCCAATGCAGTAATGTTGGTATGGGAATCTGAATACATGTTAAGATGTCCTTACAGTAAACACATCTCTTTTTTCAGAAGGGTTGTTAATGACCTCTTTATTGTGTAGGGAGGGAATAAGCAAGAGCTTACTGAGTTTATACGTTATGTTACTGAAAGCACTGCATTTTTAAGGTTCACATTTACATACTCAGATAAGGCTATAAGCAGTATTGGTAGATGAGGATAATAGACTGTATACGAAGCAGTACAGGAAATCATGCCATGTTACCAGCTTACTGTCATATGACAGTATGTATCCCCCCTACATTTAAAAAAGAGTGGTGAGGAATCAGGATTTCAGGGTCTCTAGACTTAAAATTTCTTGAAATGCACTGAAGGCATTACTAAAGAACTGACAGAGAGAGGCTATGATGGTAAGATGGTGAAGAACAGTAAAGAGGAGTTAGCCAAACTTAGAGATTCAGTGGCACAACCATATTTTCCTAAGAGGCAGGTCAACAGGAGAGGGAGTAATGCTAGTGGTAAAGGGACCTTTAGGGCACCCTTGTATTATTCATCTGATATACAGACGTACATGGGCATAGTTAGGAAAAATTGGGGAATCTTGACTTCTGATAAGGCTGTTAGTAATATTATAGAACAGGAACCCCGATTTTTGTTTAGAAATGAGCTGTCACTTAAGAGACAGTTATGTTTTCCAAGAAATAAGATTAATGCCTCAGAATGTGAAGGGACAACTATGTGTAGGCATTGTAATTTTTGCAGTTATTTGGACACTAGTTCTGAATTTGTGCACCCAGATGAGAAAAGAAAGTATACTTTTAAGGTTTCAGCTACATGTATTGCCAAACATGTTGTGTATCTTGCACACTGCTTAAAATGTTTAAAATTTTATGCTGGAAAAACTGACAGAGTACTTAAAGATCGGATCAGGGACCATGTTTACCACATTAACAGAAAGGATAGAGTCAGTGCACTTTGTAAACACCTTAGTGATACTAATGATGAACACACTTTTAAATTCCTTGTAATAGAGAGGGTATATGAAAGTATTAGAGGTGGTGATGTCCGAAATAAGACAGAGGCATTAGAAGCCAAATGAATTGTGAGGCTTAAGGCAGATAGTGGACATGGCCTGAATGACTATGTCCCACTAAAGTCTATATTAAAGAAAAGACCCCTCTTTAGATGCATTTTTTGTATATATTTCTTTATATTTATTTGAGTGGAATTGTTAGTTTTTTTTATATTTGAAATTTCTGTATATGAATTTTTTAAGTATGTTGTTATTACGTCAACAAGAGAGAATTCATATTTTATATATATATATATATATATATATATATATATATACTTTTAATATAAATGTATGTATGGTTTTAAATATTTAGGTCATGTGACTATTTAGCAACATGTGACTAGTGCTTTTAGAGTATATAATGAAAGTTAGGATGTAATATAATCGCATCTGATAAAGTGGGGTACATACCTACGAAAGAGCTTATGTTTTTTACTCTGTGATTTGTTCTACAGTAAACAATTTTTATACTGGAACCTGCAGCCTACTCCTGATCCTTCTTGGGTTTACACCTTTTTGGATTTTACTGGCTTTTTGGATCTGGAGACCTGCTTTTGGTGGTAGCTGTTTTTTTTGACATAAATACTAAGAGTCAACAACTGGACATAAAAGTTATTCGACATAAATGGAAAAAGGTTCAGTAGACTACCATCTACCTGATACAATGGGCCTCATAGTAGGCTTCTTGCTATCCTTGTGTATCTTGGGGCGGCCCTGCATCAATGGTATGAGGTGGTCACTGACTGTTAAATAATCAAACAATCCCTCAGTGATGATGTGGCTCTTAAGTAAATCATCTAACATCATAGATATCCTGGATACATGTAAATCCACTGTTTCACATTCTATAACTAAATAAAACCTTTTATCACTTAACATATTTTTCATAGTTTCATTATAGAATTTGTAGTCCATCACTACTACACTACCCCCCTTGTCAGAAGGTCTACTTGCTAAATTACAGTCATTCCTCAGGTCCATCAGAGCTCTCCTCTGTCTCAAGGTCAAGTTCCCTCTCCTCCTTCTACAACTACTATACTCATCTCTCATTTTATACAAATCATTCTCCACCAGCCTACTATAGGCTGCTACAAGAGTTGGTGCACTAGGAACGTACAGGTTGGGTCTTTTAAACTGCCTTTCATGAACATCAACCCCCCTATCCCTAAACTCTAATTTCAAACATAAATTCCTAATAAACAGTTTAAAATCAACTACAGTATCAGTAAAATCCCTGTAACAAGCGGGTATAAATGTAAGCCCTCTGGATAAAACAGCAGTCTCCTCCTCTATCAATGGGCGTGATGAAATATTGACTACTAACGTGTCCCTGTCTTCCCTCACATTTTCTTCAAACTGTGGTTGGTTTGGGACTCTGCAGACAACTTCCTCTTCTGCCTGCCCCTGCTCATTGATCTCGTTCTTCCCCCTCCCCTGTATAAAGCATTGAGAGGGAAAGGGCAATGAGCACTAGTCACCCCTTCAGGCTGTACACCAACCTGTGTGTCAACTTGATCAATGTTGTTAAACACCTTCCTACGAACACTAGGTTGTTTAATATTATCCACATTCCCTAAACTGGTAGTCTCTATATTATTATTGTATTTCAAACCCGAAGGTCCTGCTGACTCAATCAAAGTGACATTATCAGCTGTTGAATCATTAACATTCTTGCGTAAATCATTATCAGTCACATTAACAAAGCTGTCCACATTAACAACATTGCAATCATCATAAATTCGTGCCTTCCCTTTATCAGGGACATTAACAGTATGTAAACCCTCAGGCCCCACGGTCCGATTAACATTGTCCCAGTTTACAGCATCAATTCTAGGCCAAGTGAAAACCTGACCCAGTTTAAAGTCTTTAATATCTCTCTGCAATTTGTGGCGTTTTTGCTCAAACAAACGCTTCTCATATAGTAGCACACTGTCAATAGTCGACTCAACCAATCTCTCCACTGCTTCCATCGGAAACCGGTCAAATAGAACCTTCTACTGGTTTCTAACTGAAACACGTAACGAATACTCTTCAGGCATAAAAAATTCATTAAGGAGAGCTATATACTTAAGGCTTACCTCAATGTTTAGCTGCTGCCATCTGTAAAGAAGTTCTGGGTTCAAAGTCCCTGTCGTTGGCATCTTCAGGACCCTGAGTCCTCTCGGTATGATCCTCCCCTGAAGGCACACCTTGAAATGTTGATGCTGAGTTTGAAGCCTTTTCAGCTTCATGAAATCAGCTTCCAGCTTTTCAATGGCTGAACAAAGCTCCGCTCGATCAAACGCCTCTTCAGGCACAGCTATGATGTCATCACTGGCCACTTCATATAACAGTAACGGATTAGCAGTCACGGAGACACAATTAAGGAAACGATCCATAAAAGACTGGTTCACACCAGCAGTTAGAGGCACATAGGGCAGCTCTATAGAGCCTCCATCCCTATCAGCCATGCCTCCTTGTAAGTCGCAGCAGCAATAGTATAACACCAAACTAATAAATAAAAACTCAGGGAGTAAATGCTCCGTACACCCCACACAATCTGACAGTAAAACAGTGTTTTTGGCATGTTTCCATGTACTCGCTATAATTTTTGCCATTTAATAAGTTCCAGTGGCATTTTTGTGCACCCTTTGAATGGCATGAGCTATGACTTTCATGTCTCTGCTAACTGTCTGTCTGAACATGTGGTTTATCTTGCTACATGTGTAGCATGTGAAGGATTCTACGTGGGTAAGACAGACAGGAAACTCAGAGATAGGATGCGTGAGCATATGTATCAAATTAAGATTAGATCTACAGTTAATGCACTATCTAAGCATGTGTTAGAGAGAGGTGATTCACACATGTTCACATTCAGGGTTATTGAAGCATTATCCACCAGTTTCAGAGGTGGTGACACTAGGAATCGTACAGAGACACAAGAGGCTAAATGGATAATTAGGTTCAGGGCAGACATTTATCAGGTTTCAATAAGAAGGTGCCTTTGAAACCCTTTTTTATAATCTAGAGGGCATAGATAACATCATTTTATGTACTGGCTATTTAGAATATGTCTTCCACACATATATATAATAGAAGTATATGAATTTTTTGACACTTGTGAATATGTGTATTTATATGTTTGTATGTTTATATATACATTATATATTTTTATGATTATATATATATTTCTTTTCATATTTTGGATGTTATTGAGTTTTTTTATGGAGAATGTATATCTTATATGAAGCATAGTCACAGTTTATATAGTTTTATATGTTTTAAGTGGTTAGATTATATGAATTTTATTATCGGGTATTAATGTATTTTGAGAAGTGTGCTTATATATGAATAAGGGGTTGTCACTATAAGAATGCATTTGAGTTTAGATTTTGGCGCCTTTTGTTGTATATAATGAGTTTGTACTAGAAATGCTTTATGGTCTGATGAAGCCCTGTTGGGTGAAAGCAGTTACCTGATTTGTCTGACGGTTGAATAAAAGATTTATATCAAATTGAACTGTGGTCTTTGGATGTGTTTGGATGACTTCAGCTGTGTTTCGCTCTGGTACCTGTATTTTTTACTAAGTTTTACTGTTGGATTGTGTGGGGTGTATGGAGCATTTACTTTCTGTGAGTTTTTATCTATTAGTTTGGTATTACTATTCTGATATCAGATCTCGGTGCATGAAAGTTCGAAGTCATACAATACTAGAGTAAACACAACCAGTATGGGGTTTTCACTTTTACTGACAGGTAATTACACTTTTATTGATATATGACCTGTATGTCACTATTACTCTCCTAATGGCTTCTTCAGTCTCTGAAAACCATACCCATTTTTAAATACTGCAAGGTGACATTCTACTAAGTTTTATTTATTTGCCCTACATAATATCAGCTAGATTGTTACTCACCAGCCTTGCAACGCAGCATTTGCAGCCTGCTGGCATGGGCTTCCAAGTTCACACCCTCTCATCTGCAGCTGTACAGGAGATAAAGAAAAACATTTATGCATACCTATCCATCATATACACAGGCTGGACTTTAGAGGACACTTATTTTGACTAATACTTACACACGGTTGGAGCATTCCCCACCCGGGCATCTTGGACCCACTGGTCCAAATGTCCCTCTTCCTCCGCTTCAAGTCAGCAAAGTGTTGCTGGACCTGCTCACCAGTCTAAGGGATGCCAGTGGCAGTGGCGAGATCTCAGGCAAGTCAGTCCTAGGCCTGCACTTTGTATTGGGAGCTCTGGTACTGGTTCTGCAGCAGTCATCCTTCATGGTCTTTAATGACGAGTACAACCATGACCCTGGACTCTTGAATGTCCCAGCGCTGTGCCCGAAAGCACACACCTTCATCAACATCTGCCATGGTGCCTACAGTGGGGAGCTGCAACTGGTCATGAGCTGTATTGCCGCCTGTGTAGTTTAAATAGGGCTAATTTCCTGCCCTTTACTGTGATTGGACAGTTTTGAAACTGCTGAGCTAAGCTAAGCACCAGGCACACCTGCTTAGCTAAGATTACTATTGCTTAAATGGGTAGATGCTTAACCATTCTTACCAGTGCAAAAATCCACTAAGCTATGCCAAATCTTGCTTAAACTTTAAATTTCATTGACACCTCACATTTAGGGCTGCTATACTACCCTGGTTAGCATATACATAATAATATTCACTATTTATAAAAAATGCATTTTAGTTGTGTTTCACATATGAAAATGTATGGACTGCTGTGGGGCTCAAATGTGACTGACTGCATATCAAGCAAACACTCTAGCCACTACACTATTCCAGTTTTGTTATTAATATTGTGTATATTTCTATTTAGCTTCTTTTGATGTTTAACGTTTGCTATGCATAGCTGCATGATGGGCAAACCTGCACAGCTACGCTTAAACTTTATTGCACACAGGAAAAAAAATACGGACTATATTTTTAATATTGCTATTTGAAACTTAGAACTTTGATGGAATGATGGGCTTTGGATTAGCATGTATTTTCTGAGGATGCAGAGTCTTAAACTCAAATATTTGTCATTATTTAATGACTTAATTTCACCGCTATTTGCCAGACAGGTGCAAATTTTCGGGGAACACACCAAAAATATGAAGCAGTAATCTGGACATTCTGTGAAGATCTGCAGAGTTGGGAGACATGGCTGTCTCTTATTTTCTCTACAGACACTAAAGTGTCCGTGGAGACTATCATTCATTTTGAATTGCCAAATGGTAGTTCTTGAGTGCAGGGGGAGTATGTTTTGTGAGAGCACCGATCTTGGACACACCCCCTACACTCGCACCCAGAACCGTGTCCATTTTACAGCATGGCAGCATGCCTTAATACATATGCATGGTGCACTGCCATGCTGCACAGGAACAGTCCCTTCTGTGCAATAATTAGCTATTCTTCCACAGAAGTTTGCTGAATCCCAGGGAGTGTGTTTCTAAAATAATAAAAATCCAACTAATAAATCATCATTTCTAAGGAAGAATAAATATATAGGAGGGGTCCAGTTAAAAATGAGTACATCAGTAACGGCATGAAATTATTATGCCAGCAGTGGAAAAGTTTAATATCAGTGTCGTATTTATCACATGCAAACTCAGCAACTGTTTTCATTAAGATTAAAAAGTCACTTGGATGCATATTTTACACACTTGTTGACCAGTTAAGCCCACTGGGCACAACTGCTGCTTTTGAGGGGCAAGCTAGGAACACTGTTTAGTTAAGTGACCTACTCAGACATATAGCAGGAAAATGGAGGTGGAAAGAATCAAACTCTGTACCACAGGGCTATTTTAGAGATTTGTTCATTGAAGGGAGAATCGATTTAGATACCTTAAATTACATAGACATCTTGCATCCTAAGTTACCCGTAATATTCGGCATACCCAAGGTACATAAAAACCTTAATGATCCACCGATGCGGGCCCTTATTGATGGGAGATCCTCTCTATCCTACCCTTGTTCCAAATTTATTGACTCCTTGCTTTCTAAATATCTTGATCTCATTCCGAGTATCTGCAAGGATTCCTGGTCCTTCTTGACCAACTTGAATGACATCCGTATGGACGACACCATCAATTTTCTTACAATTGATGTCGTCGATCTTTATACCTCCATTCCACACCAGGAGGCAATAGAATGGATTGACTTGCTTCTAATGAACTTGGGAGCTTCCAAAAATGACATCAACAATATCACAGAACTTCTGGATATTGTCTTATCTTCCAATTATTTCCTTTTTGAGAAGGATTTGTTCATACAAAAACAAGGTGTCGCTATGGGGTCTCCTTGTGGGGCCTCTGTAGCAAACCTATTTATGGCTTATTGGGAGAAGCAATTCTTTTTAAACAACAGTGCATGGAAGGATAAGTTGGTCTTTTACACACGTTTTCTTGACAATGTGTTTATTTTGTTCAAGGGTAACTCTGAAGATGCCCAAAATTTTGTGGACTTTTTGAATAAAACAACTACATTTCTCAAATTCACCTATAACTTTGCCATAGATTCTATTGACTACCTGGATGTCAGGTTGACAAGAGATACCTTGTCTTCCAAGTTAAAATCAGTCATTTTCAGAAAGGACACATACGTTAATTCATTTTTGCACTATTCTAGTGCACACCCCTTCAAACTTAAAAGAGCCATAGTGAAAGGCCAGCTGGTGAGGGCTGTCAGAATGTGCACAGATGTATCCGATTTTCTATCGGAATGCATGTTCTTAAAGGGATTATTCCTGAACCGTGGTTACCCCTTGTATCTAATCGAAGATCTGATAGATGAGGTAGAATCCAAGAGAACCAAAGGCTTTTACAACCCACTTTTCGGTAGTCCTGTTGAGGTGGTAGCAGATTTGGTAATAGGCCAAGATGTCCAACTTCTCCCATCCATAGGGCCTGGGGTCATGCATACAGAAAAGGCCATTTCCAATGAATACCCATGTAGTTTCATTCCTACTTTCAATATCAACTCCTATTCAATCCAAGACATATTGAATAAGAATTGGCATTTTATTTCTAGTACCCCCTTGCTGGCGGAAAAACTAGGAGAAAAACCTAGAATAGTTTACAAAAGGGGCAAGAATATCAAAGAATTACTTCAAAAAAATCCTAGTCAAGAAATCCAGAGTAGAACCAAAGGATCTTTTGCATGTGGCTTCTGTAGTCAGTGTACGTGTATTAAGTCTGGTAGTTCTTTCTCTATTAAGGGGAAGAAGTATGACATTTACCATAGGATCACGTGTACCACCAAATCCATTGTTTATGTAGAGTTTTGCTCCTGCTGTTCGGCATATTATGTTGGTAAGACCGACAGAAGATTCAAGGATCGTATTTGCCAACATAATTATGCCATTAAAAACAAGATGTGTGAGAACGCTCTGGCCAAGCATATAGTTTCTTGTCCGGGCCATGCCTTCTTATTTATGGGTATTGATCATGTTACTGATTCTATCAGAGGTGGGCCCACGTCTATTCTTTTAGAAAACCGAGAACTGCTATGGCAACTTAAGCTGGATGCGTTTCTCACACCCGGCTTAAATGATAGTTGTAACATAGCCGCCCACTTAAAATATAAATCTTACTTGAGGTAGTCCTGCTTTAGTTTTATCTTTATTAATATGTCTTAAGGTTCCACTTTTTGTCATCCTGTTGGGTCAGTTTCCCAGGGACCCTGTTGTGTTGCGTTCGTACTTAGCCCTATTTATGTATTTATTCACTTTTATAAAAAGGTTTTCTGTAAAAAATAGGCAGTTGAGTTTATCCATCCTTTTGGATGGTTTTAATTTAATCGACTGTATTGGAACTTTTATTACCTAGGGTTACTGTTTTGGCCCCCTTTCTGCCATGTATTCCTAGTCGGTTTCAACATATATTGGTACCTTTCGGGTATTTTTAGAATACACATTAAATTATAAAAATAGGTACATTCTTATGAATAGTTAGATAGGTTGGGTTATACATTTTGCACCTTACCCAGCCCAATATACTTTAATAGAATAGGATATTTTGTTTTATAGCAGTTTCAGCTAGTTTTTTCGCTTTTTTATTTTATATGTTTTTATTAAAAGGCTTGACTATGTTATGTCCCTAGGAGTCAAGCATTTACTGCTGTTTTTACTGAATTATGCCTTTCAGGTTTTGATGTTGTTTTTTGCTGTTGGTTTCATGTTTTTTATACTTGGCGTACAACCTGAAGTGATGAAATTTTTGTAACATTCGTTGCCTATTTATTAGTGTGTTCCTACTCTTTCAAACATTTACTCTGAAGAAGCTACCATTTGTGTGTAGCGAAAACGCTACTTTGTCTTGTAACAAAATAAAAATTGCGTTAAGGATATTATACGACTGGTGATTTCCTGCTTGGATTCGTTGCTTTTTTTCACACACTTTTTTACCACAGACACATGAAAAAGTGGATTACGTTAAACCTCTGTATGCACTTCATGAGATATCAGTTTTTCTTCTTCAGCTCTTTCCTCACTGAGAAATGAAGATGTCTTCATATTCTATGTGGAGTCTGCATGTCCTTCCAATGTTCACATGGATTTTCTATGGGTGCTCCAGTTTTCTCCCACATTTCAAAGACATGCAATAGGTGGTGGATTGGACACTCTAAATTAGTCATAGATGTGAGTGACATGTGCGTGTGTGTGTGTGTGTGTGTGTGTGTGTGTGTGTGTGTGTGTGTGTGTGTGTGTGTGTGTGTGTGTGTGCATGTGTGCATGTGCATGTGTGCATGTGTGTGTGTGTGTGTGTGTGTGTGTGTGTGTGTGTGTGTGCATGTGTGTGTGTGTGTGTGTGTGTGTGTGTGTGTGTGTGTGTGTGTGTGTGTGTGTGTGTGTGTGTGTGTGTGTGTGTGTGTGTGTGTGTGTGTGTGTGTGTGTGCGTGTGTGCGTGTGTGTGTGTGTGTGTGTGCAGCGTGTGTGTGTGTGTGTGTGTGTGTGTGTGTGTGTGTGTGTGTGTGTGTGTGTGTGTGTGTGTATTTGTGTGTTATGAAAGAACAATATGGCAGGGCTAGCCACCCAACATATAAATCTTGGCTCTAGATGATGGTTATTGTTGATGTGACACCCTCACTACTTGTACATAAATGTGGAAACAGGGGTAATGGATGGATGAATAGAGTGATGGAGCTGTTAAATATATGTGCTACTTATTTTATCTATTTGGAGCCTGAAACATTTAAATAATACTATTTAGTCTATGAACCTTATAGAAATACAAGCACGAGTAATCTGGAAAGAGCACAGCAGAAATATACCAAGGGCATCCATAAATGTGAACATTTTAATTATTATGAAAAATTAAAATATCTGAACTTGCACAGTGTCTCAGAGTAATTTGAGAGGAGATCTTATTCTTCTCTTAAATTATATGTAGGACATTTACAGACAACTACCTCTGGGAACGTTTGAGGTTATCAAAGAATAATAGAGAATTATTAGACAACCTATGTAAAAGATTCTATAGGAATGAGAGATGTACTAATTGGCTCTCTGAAAGAGTAGCTGATGTGTGGAATGGTTTACCAAATTATATTAAAGTTAAGTAATAGTTCAGATATTTTAAGATAAACTTGGGCACTTATTATGGGCATGATGACTGTTTTGGTATACAGGCAGGATGTAAGGGCATTATTGCCCATGCCTGAAATACTTGCATGTATGTATGTTGCCTGATATATTAGTTTATACTGTTTAGTGTACATTGACTGATGTATTATCATCTGATCTGAATTGTTCACAGTTAATGTAATCTTTTGTAAGAAACAATGTGACATGCTGAGTAGAAGTAGTTTGGGATAAATTCATATTTTTATTAGTCTGTGTAACTTAATGATATCTTGCGCCCTTGATTATTCGGATACCCTTTCAGTTTATGATATCACTATGATGGTAGAATGACACTTTCAAATCTCCAGCTAAAATCACTAATGTTAGACTAAACTGTGTCGACATAATGCATTTTAGGTTGGATATCCTTTTATGGGTCTTAACATCCATTGAGATTGTAGTGTACCTTCTTGTTTAAGACTCTATGCGGAGGAAAGCTTTAAGCTTTAAACATTCTTTAAACAAACAATTAATCATTAAGGTGATTAAATCTGCCTTAAATACAATGTTTCAGAACAAGATGATAACAAAGCAATATAATTCATTTCTCCAATAGATAATGCAACACCAGGTACCAGTAATGAATGGCCATCAGTACTAGTACTAATATTGTACAAAAGAAAAAATCCAAGGTTAACAAGGATTATTCCAAAAATATGACACTCCATCTAAGAGATTGCTGTAGACTATTAACAACACAAAATATCCTTTCAAATCAATTAGGGGTAACATTGTCAGTAGGGTTTTTCCTAGCAAGCCATAGAATATTGTCACAGTTACTATACCAACTGAAATACATGGATCAACATCACCTGCTGCAATAGGTTAATGGCAGTGCAGTCAAATCTGGATACTTTATGATTAAATTCTGGTTAAAACACACATCAGTTCAAAATGGTTGAGGGGGAAGGTGTTACCTTGAAGATCCTAAGATTCCTGGTTTAATTCCAGGTGTTGGCAGGAGCCCTTTTTTAATCAGTAGATTAAGGCTATGAGCTGATGGTGACCTGCTTCTTATTCTACGGTGTTTGATTCCCTCATCTTCCATTTGCCAGCTATGTTACTCTGAACAAGTCAATTAACTAGACTGTACATTGGAACAAAGGGGATATTGGAATTGGCTCCTCAATGTTCTGCAGGACTGCATAACTAGCAACTACTTAACCAAACATGGCTTGCAGGCTGGCTGAAAAAGGTCCATGAACATCAGTGCTCTACTCCAAAAACAAATAAAAATAAAATAAATAAAACAATCTACATATGAACCTAATTCCAGCAACCTCCCAGTTGGGATCAGTCTGTCTGCAGTTGTGTAGTGTTTGTGAATTGCATACAGTCCCAAGGGGGTTCATTTCTATGCACACTCTATAGATGGACTAATATGGCTAAGTAATCAGTTAAGCCTGTGTAAGGGTCTTTCCCTATTCTGTACCAATTTCTAAGAACAATGGTGGGCTTTGGCATATCTTTCTTCTGCACACCAGCCAGCCCTAGTCAATTGTTTATACATTTTATGAATAACCCTGATTGTTACTCTAAACAATTTGGAGCCAACAGTGCCACACCCATCTACCAATGGCAATATCTTCACATACTGACATATTAACAAACTGAGGGTCTTACTGCTCCCTACCCATAGTTATACTTAATGCAGATCACAATGCTATCATTCTTATCCAAACAGTAAACTCAAGCTTAGTCATAAATATTTCATCTTCCCAAGACTTCACCAACAGAAGTGATAATGCAGTAAATGGCATATTTATGGTAATCCAGTTGAATACTACTTCAGAAGTCATAAATAAGTCTGGATGAGGATATCACCAATGAGAATTTTGGTATTATTAACTGTAGCATTTTTGAAGATGTACTAGTAAGATAATTCAACAACTCTATGGTGGAATCGTAATTTTAATAAGAGATTCAACAGAAATATAGATACTACTTAAATTATTTTTATTTTTATTTATTTATTTATCATTTTGTTGACCGGGAAAGTCCGACTAGGTTCCACAGAGCCTGTTTTCAGCGGAGGCCCGGGGAGAAATGCTCCAGATGGTTCCAAAAGGTACCTTAGTTATGAAACAGGTTAAGATTCAATAAAGTATTTAAAATCTTTACTGTATGTTAGTCTGAAATCTGAAATCAGTAATCAGATATTCTTTAATTAAATCAAAAACTGAAATGAAAAAATGTGGCATATAACATGTTATCCACAAAAAGTAGCACAACCACTCACTTACAGGAATGAATGGATGTGCTTGCAGAAGAAAATGTACAAACATTGCAGTATTCAAAAAAATAATAATAAGTCTGGGGATGTTACAATGACAAGAGGATATTTCTTTTATGTAACTGCATACATAATAAACACTGCCACAAGTAAAATGTGAAAACAATAATACCCCAGAGTACCTGAAAACACACCTTGTGGCTTCATAAATAGAATCAAGGAAAACCTAACCTTCTGTCAATCATATTAAACAAAATGTTAGCCTGTGGTTATGTCCCTCTACTATGGAAATAGGCTACACAGGTAGCATTCCACAAATGGGGTCTGGTATCACAGGCAAACAATGTTGGATCCAACAGCCTGACTAATATTACACACATAATCTTGAAAGTCACAGTGGAGCTTATCAGTAACAGTTCTGCCAGCTGTGAAACACTGTGGGTTTGTTAATAGGAGAGTTGGTCTTTTGAAATGAAGTGGTAAAACTTAACACTTGATGAAGGGTCAACAATACTTCTTATTTTTATCTTACTGTGGACTTTGAAACCATCCCTTAAAAGGGAATTGAGGGTTGGGGTTGGCATAATGGTTAAGATGTTTCCTTCACTGACACAAGACTCAGTGTTTGATTCTTACCTTTGAAGGGGAAATTGATTAAGCTTAAGAAAATGACCCACAAGGACAGCTAGCCTGGTACTTACCAATGAACCTAAAAACTGACAAAAGCATTAAATATCAATCCATATTTTATTTCAATGGGTAAAACATAGGCTAAGCAAAATGATGCAATGAGTTATGGTAGGAGTATATGCCTATAGTAACAGAAAGTTATCAATGATGTCCTGCAGGCTCCATGCTGGAACAGTTTCTTTTATGACTCTTTTACTCAAATTTGAAAATGGGAAATATGCCCGTGACTGCAAACTTTGTAATATAATTAAAAGATGCCAAAAACATTTCCGAGACTATCTACAAAAATGATATGCCTGAAGTAGTAGTAATTAAATGTCAATCAATTCAACATCATGATTTTTGGCAAAAAGACATAAATTAAGATTGCCAGAGAAATGCCAAAGTCTTGGGAATAAAGGTCTAAACACTACAGTACAGACAAATGGATTCTTTGACCAGTGTATATCTACTAAAATTAGAAAAGCATATGTTGTAGTCCATCTAATTACAGTATAAAGGCTATATCTATCCATTCCAGTCAGACCATTGCATTGTTTCATGCCTCACAGACTCAATCCGTTATTAAACATATTTCTTTGTTCTGTAACCTCTGAGACAGCTACCTCAAAGAACTGGCAAATGTACAATGATTCATTATTGCAAAGTAGGCTTGGGAAATTTGAACTATTCGGAAAAGCTTCAAGAGATGTCAATATATTCTGTTTCCTCTTGGTTAAAATGTGTCCTCTGCCTGATCTATAAGACAAAGTGTAATCGGGCCTTTTTTGAAACTTTATGTCTGAAATCCATCACTGTGTAAGTTAATAGCATTCAGCAGGACATTTAGCAAATTATATACACCAATAATTGAAAAAGAGGGAGCTGCTTCTTACAATGACTTCCAATCAGAAGAAGCAAATCATCAATATCCTTCAAAATAATTACACACATACACACACACACACACACACACACACACACACACACACACACACACACACACACACACACACACACACACACACACACACACACACACACACACACACACACACACACACACACACACACACACACGCATATCTACATATTTATTATGATAAGTAGAAATATCAGCTTCTTATTGGCTGGTAGGCCACAAGGCTGGCAATCAAACCTATGAAACAATGACTTTGCTTTATATGCTACTCCTGATCCTTCCTAACAATTCATTGGTTACTTAGGGAAACAGAGAAGAAAAACACCTGCATTAGGGATTGTTTCTTAACCTTCTGAGTTGGTTAAAAAAGAAAGAAAAGTGTATTTCTGAAATAAATCAATGTATAGTTATTAGTTTATAGCTGGAAAAGGTGTTACATAGTAAGCTGCTTATTCAAATTAATAATGAGTATTCTGCAAACTAGATAAACTAAACAGGCATGAGAATGGAGTTCGCAAGGAGGCGTCAAAACCTTTAATCAGTTGGGACCCAATCCGAGACAGAATTATTTCAACTGTGCTTACAGAACCATTTCCCCAAACTAACATTACTTCAAGTTTATGCACCAACAGAAACCACCACAGACACTGAAAAGTAAGAATTTTATGAACAGGTACAAGTTGTGATGACCTCAATTCCCAGTTATGACCTTAGCATTGTTTTGTGTGGTTTCAGTGCTCAAACTGGAAGCAACAGAGGAGGATTTGAACACATCATTGGCTCCACTGCTTTAGGAAACAGAACAGATAATGGATATATATTAACACAGTTCTGTAGTGACAATCAACTCAAAGTTGGGGGCAGCACATTCGAATATAAAGACATTCATAAGGCAACATGGCATTCACTCGATGGATACATGGTAAATCTCATAGATGGGCGAGTATGATTCAGGATGTCAGAGTACCATGGGGAGCTGATGTTGCATCTGATCACTACCTTGTGGTGGGGTCAATGAAAACAAAACACAAGCACCAAAAGAAAAAGCCATTATCTCCTCAATTTAACACTGACTTGTTGACATTACCTTACATGCAAACCAGATATAACATCAAGGTCTAAAGCCTATTCTCTGCCCTACAGAGTGTAGATGACAACACTGAACAGCAATGGGAACAGTTCAAGACAGTCATCAAAGAGTGAAGAAGCAACAATTGGGTATAAGACAGGCAAAGGTTAAGAAACATGAATAACAGATGAAACTTGGAAATCCTTTGATTTAGGACATGATTGCAAACAAAGACGAGAGTAGGCATTCCAAACTAGCCAGTCATTAGACACTTTGACTGAAGAATATAAACAGAAAGATAAACTGGTCAAAAATATGTGCAAGGATGACAAAAAGTTATGGGTTGAGAAATTGGCAACAAAGGCAGAAACAGCACCAGTGATTGGAAATTCCAGGGCATTATATCATGTTGCCAAAGATCTTACGGATGAAAATAAACAGAGGACACCTATTTGATTATCAAATGGAAAAATCAGAGGAACAATTAAAGAGGTGGGAAGAATATTTTGAATCTGTGCTAAACTGCCCAATACCAGATGATCTGCATGACTTTGGCAATGACGGCCAAGTGTCAACAATGATTCTGGATGAGTATTTGGCAGACTTTATTGAGATTGAAGTAAAGGAAACCATAACAAAACTAAAGAATGGAAAAGCTTCTGAAACAGACCAGATACAATCAGAGTTGTTAAAGTATGCTATGTCTTCAGTGGAATATTTCTCGTTTCTTGAACAACATATGGACTCAAGAAAAGAAACCCAGTGAGTGAAAAAATGGCATCATCATCCCTTTACCAAATAAAGAGATCATATAAACTGCACAAATTGGCATGGAATCACACTGTTGTCAGTCCCAGGCAAAGTTTTTGCCAGTGCATTACTGAAGAGACTGAAAGGAGCAGTTGATGACTGACTCAGACAGAAACAGGCTGGATTTAGATCAGGTCGATCCTGCACTGACCATATATTTGCACTAAGACAAATCACAGAAAAAGCAACAGCATGGAAGAAACCAGTCATTGTCAACCTTGTGGACTTCAAAAAGCCTTTGACTGTATACATAGACCATCACCATGGCAATTCTTGGCAGAATACAGGATTGCTCCAAAATTCATTACACTCCAAGAGTCTGTATCAAGACAGCATATGCACAGTTCGGGTGCATAATGAGTACAGTGACTGGTCTGCTGTTGCCACTGGTGTATGGCAGGGATGTATACTTTCTCCCTTATTATTCAGAACAGTTATTGATTGGGTCATGTGGAAAGCATTACACAGAAGCTCAGTAGGACTGGAATGGGTCAATGACAACAAGCTATGTGACTTGGACTTTGCTGATGACGTAGCTCTTATTGATACAACACAGAGTGGAAAGCAGACAATGACCACATCAGTAGAGAAACTCAGTGAGAAAGTAGGCCTCAAAATGAATCCTGAGAAATGCAAAGTGTTGGTCAGTGAAGCATGGTATGACAACAAAGACATTACAGCTGCAGGATCAATATTAGATACAACAAAGAATTCTGCTACCTGAGCAGTTTCATCTCTCATGCAGGTAACTGCAAGAAGGACGTTCTGGTTAGACTAGGAGAAGCAAGTGCAACATTCAATAGACTACCCAAATTCTGGAGATCAAAAAACATTACACTGTCCACAAAGGTGAAGCTATATCAAGCACTGGTGCTGTCTACACTCTTATATGGTGCTGAGCTATGACCAATTACAGCATCAGCCACGAGAAAGCTTGAGGCTGCTCATCATAAATGGTTAAGACCTATTTTGTGAATATCATGGAAGGACAAAGTAAAAACTGAGAGTGTTAGAGAAAGAAAACAACAATGGAAACTTAAAAATATCATTATGGAAAGAAGACTACGTTGGTTTGGTCATGTTAACCACATGGACACCAGTAGGATTCCTTTACAATTCCTCAACTGGGAACTAGCTAGATACAAGAGATGACCAAGCATACCTCAACAAAACTGGAAAGGAGTTGTAACAAGAGATCTCCGTCACCTGAATATCACAAGGGATGAAGCTAAAGTAACAGCAGCTGATAGGACACAGTGGAGTCAACTTGTGGACCAAGGCATCATGAACCAAAGACTGAAGACCAAAGATTCTATAAATAGGATAGCCATTTGGTCTGTAGTCAAAGGTAAAGATGCTGAAGGACACTGAGCTGATATAATCAACACCTATTTCATTTAGTGGGTATTAAAATCTGTTGCATCTTTCAAGTTGTGAACAACAATAAGCAACCATTTAAAAGCAGATTATACAGCACAATGCAGGTTGAATTTATAGTTCGGAATTATTATTAAAGAAGCATGCATATGTACAGGTGTACAGCACAGATGGAATTGCTAATTCATTCTGCATAGCAGAATGCAGATCTGCATGTTCACCTAATGGAAGTCATACATTTGAGATAATCAGATGAAGAACTGTGGTTTCCATATTTATTAAATTATTTTAAGCATCTTTAAAGATTATTAAACATTACAGCTCCATTCTTACTTGAGTACGTTGCATAAAAATTATCTTTGAAGTAAGACTGCACAATGGATCAATGTACACCTTCATGAACTTCAGCTTCATTAAAACAAGTCTGACCACAAATCAGTCAACATCTCCATTAGATCTACTGGTACCCTCTCCCCCCCCAAAAAAAATGAGAACATCTTTAGGGACTTTTCTGAGGAAAATCTACTCAAGCTTGTAGAAAACCTATGCAAAATTCCCAACAATCCTCAACAAATAGAACCAGTGGAGAGGGCTGCCACATTCACCTCTAACTTTTACCAGCCCATAAACAGCCTAGAAAAGTTACTACTGATTTGCCCTAAATATACTGGTAAATTCAGGATTAAATCTTTCCGGTGGAACTCCAGTATTAATAATATGCATAAGAAAAGAAGGAGAATGTTGAAAAGCTGTGAGAAAAATCCTTATTTCCTTATCTTAGGAACACACTAAAACATGCCAGCAAGGGACGTAAAAGCATTATTAGAAAATAAAAATTGAAGTATAAGCATAATGTCACTACAAATAGCAAAGAAAACTACAATCTTTCCTCAGTTGTATCAGGAAATTATTACATCTAACAATGCTCAGTACATTAGCTGACAAATTTACTGCTAATTTTACCCACCTATGACCACTGCTGCCCCAATATCCATGAAAATTAAATTTTCCATGAAATCACAAGTCTTAGAATTCCTGTCAAAGGCACATTAATATTCTTAGTACTTCTCGGGACAAGACAGCATACAGTATTATAGAGGATCTTATTTCTGCTGACACAGGCAACTTAACTAATCTAAATCCTAATTAGTTTGGTTTTGTGAAGTTTAGGTCCTGTCCCTTGAACCTAGTTAGCTTCTCAGAAAAGGTTCCAGTGGCGTGGCCAAGGATGAACACAGGATAGCAGCAGATTTCTTCAGCTCCACCAATTTCATTACATTGACAGGAATTAATTACTTAAAAAATTAATTCTTGAAGTAATTTTCTTTCTAAATATGTTTGTTTTATATAGTTCTTGAACTATATCTAAAAAAGAAAGGAAATCTTAATAATATTCCTGTCAGAAATTACTTTGGAAATTTTCCTGTCAGTTTATCAGTCTGAAATAAGTTCCAGTAAGACAAATTCTCAAGACTCCAGCATCAAGAAAGAACTTCAGTCTCTGATAATTATAGTCCAGCAACTTACTGCTAAGATGGATAAAATGGATACTAAAATAGACACTTTCATAGAAAAAACTACAAAACAAATAGACTTGTTACATATGGACCTGCAACAACAGAAGATCCAGATGACAGGCATAGAAGAAGCTGTGAATGACATGGAAAATAAAATACAAGAACAGGAAATCAACATTGAGTTTCTGCTGAAACAAAATACACATTTACAAACAAAGCTGGATGACCTGGAAAATAGACATAGGCGCAATAACATTAGGATTTTTGGACTGCCAGAAAATATTGAAGGTAACAATATTACTTCTTTTTTAACAACATGGCTCCCTAAAACTTTAGATTTACCAGAAGCATTCTCTTTTGGTATCGAAAGAGCACATAGATCTATAGCTAATACTAACTCTAACAAAAATTATCCTAGATCAGTTATAGTTAGATTTCTATCATCTTTTGATAAAGAGATGGTTCTTAAATCTGCTTGGGCTAAAGCTCCTGTTAAGTTTAATGAGACAACTGTGCGTTTTGACAATGACTATTCTTCCATGGTAATTGCTAAAAGAAAAGTTTTTCTGCCACTAATAAGGGAGCTTAAAAGCACAGTTTAAAACATACCTTCTGTTTCCTGCCAAGCTTAAAATCTTCCTTCCTGATGGTCCTAAGGTCTTCGATGATTTAGACTCTGCTTTACTGTTTGTCAAAGAAAAAAGGATTTTGGATAAAATAGAAGAAATGGAATGGGCTAGTTCTTCATTAAAGAGATTGGCAACTGAAGCTTCCTGGAAGACTTCAGAGAAGAAGAAGAGACTAAAAACAAATGATTTGTTATATGTTTTTTTCTCTCTCATCATTTTAGTTCATTATTAATCTTTTGAATATAGTTCCTGCATTTCCAGAAAGCCACAAATATTTTGGAAAAGATTTAATCAAAGTTATTCTCTATGTGCAAAGAAATGTTTTGTTTCATAACCAGTCAAAATGCCTGAGGATTTAATGGCAGGCTGTGACTCGATTTGTTTTTCTTTCTGAAATAAGTAAGGTTAGCAATTTGATACATTTTTTTATCTTTACCTTTTTTTTCCCTTCTTTTATTATTTTCTTTGTTTAAACAATGACATTCTATTTAGATTATGTAGTGGGTAAAGGGTGGGGGAGGGCAGGGAGAGAACAGTAATGAAAATATCATTAATAGAATAATAACATATTTATTTCTTGTAAAAGTTTATAAGTTCTTCAAATGCTATTTCTAATTATACTTTCTTGATTATACTGCTTATGCTTGTTTGTAAATAATCTGTCATGCTTTAACTAATAATAATCAGAACTAAATAAGAGTAAATAATATGTTTTATTTTTAACTCTATTAATATAAACAGTAAGTAACATTCCATTGTATATACTTCTTACAGCTTTCTCTTACATTTTTTATTTCTGCCTCACTCCCTTTTATTTTCTACTCTCTTTTCTTTTCTTTATTAATATATAGAAATGCTTTAGACTGTGTGGGCACAGTGAATAATAGGATTTGTATGAAAATTGAGTTGGGAGAAGAATGCTGAGTTTTATTGATTGTTGGTAATTTTGAGTTTAATTTCACTTGCATAGAGGCTGTGATGATCTGTGGAATACATTGTGGAGGTTCTGTCATGTTTAGATGCATTTACACTGCTAAATGAATGTTTGTCACTAGATTTTAATAAGTTTCCGCCAAAATGTTAAGAGAGACAATCTGGGATGTGGGCTGTCTTATGCACAATGTCCTTGAGTTACCTCAGAATCTTCAAATCACAGAATTCTCACAGAGAAACTGAAAGCAGTTAGTATGAACATTGACAAGGTTATCACACTGACACACCACAGATTCAGGAAAAATACTCTGTTCATAAAATATGTCAGTTATAATGAGTTTAAATGATGTAGTTTCTTGTAGTAAGTAAATGTCTTATTTTAGAAGGCATAAAAATGAAACATTTATTTAAATGTTTTGAAAATCTACTTAACAGCAGCATAATAATCTGTGTTAAAAATTTGTGTTCCAAACATATACTTTACTATAACTCATTTAATTCATCCGATTGACAAACATAAATAATCTTATAACTCTATTCTGGAAGAAATGTCATGTGATATATTTTAAAGCAGTAGGTTAGCATGATTGTAAAATCTGGTTACCAATATGTGTTTGCTGTGCATTGTTTTGTATAAAGCAGACAGATTTATTCTGGGGACAGCAAGTGGGATGGTGCTCTGTAGGGACACAACTCAGTGAGATCATATATAAATATATATATATATATATATATATATATATATATATATGTGTGTGTGTGTGTGTGTGTGTGTATGTGTGTGTGTGTGTGTGTGTGTGAGTGTGTGAGTGTGATGGCTTTTTCTGAGAGTCTGCATGGCTATCCAATATGATTTGTAATGATTTCTATGAATACAATGTTTTACTCTATTGACAAAATGAATGTTTGCCACAAGTTTTAATAAGTTTCCGCCAAAATGTTAAGGGAGACAATCTGGGATGTGGGCTGTCTCATGCACAGTGTCCATGAGTTTCCTCAGAAGCTTCACTCACAGAATTTTCACAGAGAAACTGAAAGCAGTTAGTATAAACATTGACAAGGTTATCACACTGACACACCACAGATTCAGGAAAAATACTCTATTCATAAAATGTGTCAGTTATGATGAGTTTAGATGATGTAGTTTCTTGTAGCAAGTAAATATCTTATTTTAGAAGGCATAGAAAATGAAACATTTATTTAAATGTTTTGAAAATCTACTTAACAGTAGCATAATAATCTGTGTTAAAACATGTGTCCCAAACATATACTTTACTATAACTCATTTAATTCATCTGATTGACAAGCATAAATAATCTTATAACTCTATTCTGGAAGAAATGTCATGTGATATATTTTAAAGCAGTAGGTTAGCATGATTGTAAAATCTGGTTGCTAGTGTGTGTTTGCTGTGCATTATTTTGTGTGAAGCGGACAGATTTGTTCTGGGGACGGCAAGTGGGATGGTGCTCTGCAGGGGCACGGCTCGGTGAGATCAGATATGTGTGTGTGTGTGTGTGTGTGTGTGTGTGTGTGTGTGTGTGTGTGTGTGTGTGTGTGTGTGTGTGTATGTATGTATATATGTGTATGTGTATATGTATGTGTGTGTCTGTGTTTATGTGTGATGGCTTTTTTTTTTAGGTAATAACGAGGTGTTTCTGAGAATCTGCATAACTATGCAATATGATTTATAATAATTTTATGAATACAATATTTTACTCTATTGACAATAATGAGTTTAAGTAAATGCTCATATACAAACAATTCAAGATTTTTGGAAGCTGTTGATAGAATTCACATGACAGAAAATAGATGCATCTTAATGCATGTAATGTCTGAATCATATTAGCCAAAGTTTTTGATTTAAATGAATGTTAGAACATAAGTTTCTCTCCCTTGATTTCTAACATTAAGATTATTTGAATGCTATTAGAATACAAGTGTTATATATTACATAGATCTATATAATAGTATGAACAGTTTTTAAAAAAAAAAAAAAAAAAAAAAAAAAGTTTATTTTAGTTTATATGATGCTGTTTTACCAAATGTGTAGTTTTGTCTTGATAGATAATTGAATTGAAAACTGTTAACCTCAGTTAAATATAACTAGTATTAAATTGATAAGGTGGTAGCTGAGGTACTGCTGCTTAGGGTAGGGGGTTAACTTGAGTAGTAAATACTGCTCTAAGTTGGAGTTTTCAACTCCAGGCGGGATGCAAGGTTTAATCCTTACATTATTTTCACTTGTTCATTGTTATATGTATGTAGTTTTGACATCCACAATATATTTTGTACACTCATTGTCACTACAAACAAAATTGAATCCTATACAAAATCCCATAAGAGATTAACTAAATACAGCTATGTTTAAAGGTACACCTAAAAGAGGAGATGTAACATTATTTATCTTGTTATTTGTTATTTCGATCATAAGATTCTTGAGTTTTAAAAATGCCAAATGACATCTTTAAAAGGAATTTCTTTAAACATTAATGGATTGAATAATCCGTGTAAAAGGGCAAGCCTAATAAGATACATTAATCTACACAAGGCCAATCTAGTCTTCCTGCAAGAAACCCATCTCTTGAAAAAAGATATTGATAAACTAGCCACTAATAAGTATACAGTATTGGTTAGTTCAGAGCACACTCAGAAAAAAAGAGGAGTGGCTATTTTATGGAATAAAAGTATGCCCATTCCTAAAACCATTAAGTCTTATCAGGATGACAAAGGAATGTTTTGTATGGGTACAATACAAATTAATGGGAAGACTTACACTTTAATTAATGTATATTGGATACCTGGAATTGGTATTAATACAGTGAAACATCATATTGATAAGATCATATCATTCTCTGTAGGGATATTATTTTAGCTGGTGATTTTAATTGTATACTACATGAAAGTGATACTACCACTATAAAGAAAAGAAGAATTACATCTAATGCAAAACATTTAAATGATTTTGCTAATTCTTATCATTTGAATGATATTAATAATCAGATAGAGTCAAAATCATTACCATATACCTTTTTTTCTAACAGATACAAAACTTATTCAAAAATAGATAGGGTCTTTATTTCTAACCAGATGGTAACAGATTTAATTAATTCCAAAATCATTTCATGTCCTATATCTGATCATAACTCAATTGTTTTCGAATTCATGATAAAAATACTCATAATGTTCAGATCAAAAGGATACCAGCATACTTAACTCAGCTAAAAGACTATAAAGCGTATATACTTTCAGAAGTACAACATTTTCTAGACATAAATAATACTCCTGAAGTCTCCATTGTCTATATTTGGGATGCCTTAAAATCATATCTATATGGACAAAGTATCAGATGGTATATTAACAAAAGGAAATCTTGGGATAAGGAATTGTTAGATATTCAAAGTAAACTAGACTCTTATAAACATAATAATAAAGAAAATATTATGGACAAGAAAGTTATTGAAGAAATAAACAAACTAAATGAGAAATACAAAGAAATTTTAACTCATAAAGTTAAAATAACTTTAGAAATACAAGTTTTGTCTTATTCAATAAGCCCCAAATACTTACATAGACTTAAAAATAAAACAAAAGATTGAATAAACAAAACCATATCAAAGAAATCTTTTCTCTAAGGAAAAGAAGAATGTTTCTAGTATACCAGAAATACTGGATGAATTTAGAAATCACTTTCACAAGATTAACCATAACAACATTAACATGGAACCTAAAGATAAAATAAAGGAGTTTATAACCACAAACATGAATAAAAAGCTTAATAAACAACAGATTAAACTATTGGACAAGAGTATTTCATATACAGAAGTTATTACACAAATAAATAAGCTTAAATCAAACAAAGCACCGGGTAATGATGGTATTATACCAGAGATACATAAAATCCTTTCTAAAACTACATATTCATTAATACATAAGGTTTTTATTCTGGCCCAAACTGAGTTAATAACCCCCCCCATCTTGGCAATATACATTTATTTCACCAATTTTAAAACCTAATAAAGATCCAACTAGATGTTCTTCATATCGACCCATCTCATTACTTAATGTTGATTATAAAATGTTTATGAGTATTTTGCTGATAGATTGAAGACAATTATCCCCGGCATTATAGACATAGATCAGACGGGCTTCATTGTAAATAGAAATACTTTTGATAATATAAGAAGAACTTTAACATTAATTGATTTTGCAAATAGGAAAAAGAAAGATTTAACACTTATTAGTCTTGATATAGGTTCAGCATTTGATTCAGTAAGTTGGGACTATCTGTTTACCTAACTGAAATGCACAAATTTCTCTGATGCATTTGTAAATTTAATTGAGTATTTATACAAAGGAACGCTGGCTTATATTAAGGTAGGAACATATGTTTCACAAAAAATACCCATTCTTAAAGGTACAAAGCAAGGATGTCCACTTTCTCCACTATTATTCACTTTAGTAATGGAGCCTTGGGCTAATTTGATTAGAAACAGTACTGACATAGAGGGTTTTGAAATAGAAGAAAATACAACATCAAAATTCAACTTTTGCAGATGATGTTCTAATTACATCAGCAGGATCTAATTCTTCTATGCAGTCTTTATTTGATAAAATGATGAATTTTAAAAGTATTTCTGGTTTAATATTCAATGAAGAAAAAACAAAAATACTACCTATATATACACGAAAAAATACTCTCATTAGTGATTTTACTAAATATGTACCCAACTCAGGTCAGATAACTTATTTAGGTATAATACTATCTAAAGATATTAAATCTATTATATATAATAACTATAATACCTGTTTTCTTAATATACAAAATCTTTTTAATACCTGGAATAATATGTTTTTACTATGGAGGAGAGACTTACAATTATTAAAATGATAATATTCCCAAGATTTTATACTTAATACAATCAATAATACTTTCACCTACAAAAATAACTATCAAGAAACTGAATACACTAATGTTAAATTTCTTATGGGCACCTAATAGACCTAGGATTGCATTAAAGAAACATACTAATAGCTGGTCTCAAGGGGGTATTTCTTTTCCAGACTTTAATTTATATATTATCTCTTCTATTATAAAAGTTATTACTTTATTAATAGATCGGTCATATGTCTAAAATGGAAAGATTATTGGGAGCTAATTAGTATGCACTTCATGAAAATCTCCTTAACACATAAAAATATGATTATAAATAACTCCATGTTGTGGTTGCTAAAGGAATTTTGTACTTCATCTATTACACCTAAACATATGGTCTGTTACCCATTAAATATTATTATTAGTTATCGTAACTTTATATTCATGCACCCTAAGTATAGGGAATGGAATTTTATTGTATTCCCTATAATTTATACTCAGGGTATGCTTATGTCATCTACTTCTGAATGAGCTCATTTAGCTATAGATAATAATCTAAAGTACTGGTATCAGCTGATATCTGATAATAAAGTTAAAAATCTAGATTTCTTAAAACAAGAATTTGATCTAAGAGAAACTTGCTGGTTAGAGGTTCAGATCTTTAGACAACATCTCATTGATAGAATAGATCTAATGTCTATAACAGTTAAAGAATCTATTCCAAAACTGATTGATTACCTGATAATAAATTTACAGCATAAAGTTTCTGATAAAGGTAAACTTTCATATATACATAAAATTATCAGACAAGAAACATTTTACAATGTAGATTCATACTGGAATTATTTCACCTCTATTAATGGGGACCCACCAACTCAACAAGATAAACAATATATATTGGAATCTGCTTATAGAACTACATCTTCCATTGTCTGGAGACTTTATACATGGAAATTTTTACATAGATCTTTTTATACACCTTTGATGATGAATAAAATTAATAATAAAGATAATCTATGTGAGAGATGTAATGTAGAAATTAATGCTGACTGGGCTCATATGTTTTATGACTGTATGAAGTTGAAAGAATACTGGAAGTCAATTAATGAATTTTTGCAGGCTCTTTTTACAGATAATTTCATTATTTCTAAGTCTCTTATATTATTCAACACACCTGTACCTCAATGTGTTAAGCTTCCCTTGTTATGGTCTATCCTAGCAGTGGCTAGGAAAATAATAACTAGAAATTGGATTTCAGATACACCTCCTTCGTTCAATGAATTTAAAAATGTTATGAATATAATGTGTCATATGGAAATAAGCACAATTAGAATGAGAACAACTAGAAAAACATCACATTTTATTGTATGGGATAATTTACAAAATTTGTTAAAAAAATTCTAATTTCAATAGCACAGTATTTTAGTTTAATTAATTGATCTGATTGTAGTGGATGTCTTTGTAAATACTTTAGTTGTTTTGTTGAATATTATAATAATACCTATTTTTAATTATTTGTATAAAATTGTTATGATATTTCTCTTATATGTTAAAACAATAAACTTGTTTTGAAAAAAAAAAAGAAAAGGTTCCAGTGGCTGTGGACAAGTTTAACTTACTTTATGTTGCTTATCTCAACCACAGAAAGTCTTTTGATACTATCCGCCATGCTGATATTACAGAAAACTTAGATAAACTTAATGCAAACTCCTATTTTGTTTGCTGGATTGCAAACTGTTTATGCAAAAGAGCCTATGTTTTAAAATTTGCTGGTACCTTCCCTGAATGTAGAATTGAAACCAGTAGTGCTGTACTGTGCAGGGATCACTGCTGGGTCCTCTCCTGTTTGGCATTTTATTTTGCAGATGTCTAAACCTATATCACAGAAATGTGATTGATCAAGACTGCTAATTCCTGCAAGCTGGGCACTATCATCTGCTCATTCACTGATACTAAACAGTTCGAGCAAGGGCTACACTATGCTCATACCTGGTATACAAAAACAGTCTTGAGTTCCATGCAGAAAAGTACAGAGTAGTACCATTCAGTAAAAAAAAAATGTTAAAAAAAAAAAAAAAAAAAAAAAGCTGCTTTCAGCAAACATCTTATAAATAATACTGCTTTTCAGACAGAAACCGTTATAAGAAACCTGGGTATCTATGCAGATTACTCTCTCTCTCTTTTGATTATAATGCTTCCGCTATAGTAAGGAAGTCGTTCTATCTCGCCCAGTTAATTTCTAAGAGAATATCTTCAAGATCCAAAGATGTTACCTTGCCACTTACTCTACTCTTATCTGACTCGCCACCTAATACAGTGTTCCCCTTTGGTATGTAAAAACCTATATCACTCAACTGGAAAGGCCTCAAACAGTTCTAGCTGAGAAAATTAAAGGCCTTAAATCCTTCAGCTATCCTACTAGATTGACACAACTCCCCTTCTACTCTGTATCCTACAGCTTGCTCTGAGGGACCTGTGTTTTGCTTTATGAGCCAAGAAAGACCCAGTCATATATGATCTCCTATTTCTTCACAAAATCAGTGGCTCTACAAACACCCACACTGGAGATTTTAAATCTACAGCTACAAATAAACATGACTCACAGGAGGGATAGACTTCTAACTTAATGCATTTTTAGCCTATGAAATTAATTTTCACTAAAGGATAAACAAAATATTACTTTAACTACCTTTAAGACTAATCTTGATGTCTGGGTAGACACAAATGTATACCAGGGTAATCATGTCCGGCCTACTCAATTCAGGTGGTAAGCGCTATGAAGTACTCGAAAAGGGAAGCAAGATCTTTTTAAGTGTGTTTGCTTAAAGGTGTATAAGGCTAGGCATTTTATGGTTACCAATGATTGCTTGCCTAGTTTTGTTCCTATATTCCTATGTTCTTAACAATGCTCTGCTTACTATGCCATTAAAATAACCAAATGTCAAGGTCATACTCATGAAATAATAATAATACTAGGGCAGAGTGTAGGGTGAAAGGGAGGTGACCATTTAATGATTACTGTGACAGCAAACTAAGGCTTTTTACTGTGGCACCCTCTGCCAGTATCGGGACTCTATTTCTGTGCAGTGATGAAACAGTAAAATTATTCAGATATAAGTAATAAGGAAGAAAGTTAACCAGGAATTACACTAGAAAATGTACTTAACTGTATTAACACATCAGAAATGACAGACAAATTGCATAGGGCACTCAAGACTCCAGAAGGAAACATAAAAACGTATTTGCTTTATTTGTCAAGATATGATTATTTTTTTTCTTTGCACATTGTCTATTTGTAATTGGGATATCCAGCGGGACCAGCACTATTCACAGCAGGGCCATGGACAAAAATGTTGCAACTGCACTGTGGATTACAAACATAAACAATACAATAGCTATACATCAAGTTCACATGCTAGAAACAATGGATTTCCATGTTGCCTCACATAACAAAGACGCTGGTATACTTTTAGAACACTGACAATAGTATAGAATATATATATCAGCTTCCCAAAGAAGAGAATAACTAAATAAATAAATAAACAAATAAAGTCTACCAAAGCCAAATTTGAAATACATTTGGCCTCCCAGGCCAAGGACAAACGCAAAGCATTCTTTAGCTCTGTCCGCAGCCTCAAAGACAATACACAATTGTGTGCAGAGCTCATTGTAAATGGAGCCACCTATACTGAGCCAAAAGATATAGCAAACCTCCTGGCTGATAATTTCAGCTCCACCTTTACTCCTCTCTCCCCCTCAACCTTCTCTCAGGAAATATCATCAAATATAACTTCCCCTACTATCACTGGGGAACAGGTCCGTAATGGTCTCTCTAAGACCAAGAACACTGCATCAATGGGCCCAGACAATATCCCAGGATGCCTTCTAAATAGCATGAAACATGAACTATCAGGGCCTTTGGAATTACTATTTAACTGTAGCCTCCAAACAGGATACATGCCTCATGAGTGGAGAAAGGCAACAGTCATCCCTCTGCACAAAGGTGGATCATCTACAGACCCCTGAAACTACACACCCAAAAGTCTCACTAGTCTTATATGGAAAGCCAAGGAAAGAATTATTATGGAGATGATCAACAGAGATATAGTAAACCTCCATACACTGGATCCAACCCAGTTTGGTTTTGTCGAAGGGCAAATCATGCCTACTCAACCTGGTGGACTTCTTTGAGAAGGTCACCAAAGCAATGGATGATGGCAAAATCATTCATACTGCCTACCTTGACATAGCCAAGGCATTTGACAAAATACTCCACTCAGACATTGTTGACAAACTCAAGAGGTTAGGGACAAACACATTTGTCACCCAGTGGATAGCCAACTGGATCACAGACTGGACCCAGGAAATTAGAACCGGGGAGTCCACCTCTACAAAGAGGCCAGTTACAAGTAGAGTCCCTCAGGGATCAGTCCTTGGACTGCTCCTTTTTGGGATTTACTTCTCAGAAGTCAAGACCAATGTCAGTGGTCTCTGACTAAATTTGCAGATGATTGCAATTTAGGGACTGTCATTGAATCTCACACTGACACAAATGTTCTCCAGGAGGGGCTGACACAGACAAATAGCTGGTGTCAGAGCCATTGACTAAAATTAAATGCCAAGAAATGCATAATAGTATCCTTTGGGAAGTCATCTGACCCTGTTAACTATCATATTGACAACACACCCCTTAGAGTTGACCCAGTAGTCAGGGACTTAGGGACACACATAGATAATAATCTAGCCTTTGATCATTACGTGTCTAAGGTGATGAGGAAATCATGCTATGTTGCACAACTTATAAACAAAGGTATGGCATTTAAGTCCAAGGAAATCATTGTTACACTGTATTCGGCACTCATCAGATGTATCACTGAGTACAATGTCCCCTTTGGTATGTACCTAACCAGGCATAGCCAACAATTGTAACATCCACTGAAGTTCCTCACTAAAAGAATACAGGGCATAAGTAATATGTCCCATGCAGACCACCTCAAGGCCCTATCCCTGTATTCTGTCTCCTACAGGCTTTTGAGGGGAGTTCTATGCCTGGCATACACGGCATTGTCAGACTCCACTCTGATGGACCTCCTGCATATTCACAAAACAAATATGAAATACTTCAGCTGATTGGCTAGTCATCATTGATTGATTGAAATTAATTTGTATATAAAAGGAGTTGTATAATTTAGCTGATAGAAGTCTGAAGAAGCATCTTATTTTGACATGAAAGTGCTCACTATTGTTTTCTGTACACTTAATAAAATGTGTCTGTGAACTGTGGTCGCCACCTCTTTCTTTGGATATTCATTAAATTCACAAAACAAACAGCACCAGAATTACCTGTTCTAAAGACTTAAACCTCGCCTGTGATATAAATAGGACCTGCTGAAGAGATAAGTATGTATAGTAGAGACTACCCTATCTATGGAACAGGCTCCCCATACATGTGAAGCGAGTTCCTCCCTAACCCAATTCAAGTGCAACTTGGACAATTGGATGGGAAACTGGAAATTCATCCCTGGTTTGGCACCTATGTCTCTAATGGACACAGGTAACCTGTAAATGGTTCATCTCCCAGGTCCATGCTTACACTTATCAAAGGTATCAGAACTGTCAGAGATTTGGGATGCATGGCTGGACTTAAAAAGGCCCTTGTAGTCATTAACATAGTAAACACCTATGAACTTATGAAGAATTAGTGGCCACAGTTTTATAATGTATGTCAGCATTAGGCAGAGTAGTCACACATTGCTGACTCCACAGCAAGACTAAAAACAAACAGCAACTGCAATTAGAAGTCAAAATTAGAGACTCAAAAAGTCAGTCCAGAGGCAAAAATGGAAAAGGCCCTGACTACACCCCAGGTGACCCATGTTCGACTAGTGGCTGAGGTGCTTGCTGGAGCTAGTAGGGAGGATGGGCATAGGTTCATAGGTTCATACTAGACTATCTGCCCTAGGGCATTTATAAGCCTAACCAGAATGTGTTTGGCTTTCGCCACCCATTTTACATTCATTTTGCTATGCCCTTTTTTGAGGTTAGTATACTGTGCCTCTGTCTAACAGTGACACAGAAGTGATACCCGGGGTAAACCTATGATCTCCCATCCACTCATCAAGATTCCTCTTGAAGAGAGTCAATGAGGGACTCTGCCTAACCTGGACTGGGATTTTATTCCAGAGTGAAGTGAGCCTCTGGGTTATGAATCTTTCCCTCCAGCATGTCCTATTTATTTTGGTGCTGAGGTTCAAGTCTTTCGAGCGTGTAGCTCGATGGGATTTGGATTTTTTGAGGTGCAGCATGTCCATTAATTCCGGGTTGGAGATGGCTTTATACGTCAGGCACAGATCGCCTCTGAACAGGCAGTATGCCACTGAGTAGAGCTGGAGTTTCTTTAACCGGGCAGCATATGGCATCTGTTTGAGCCCTTTGATCCTCTTGGTGAGGTACTTTTGGGGTCTTTCCAGTTGCTGCAGGTGTCTGGTAAGGTACATCCCAAAAGGGGCATTGTACTGAATTATGGGCCTGATGAGGGATGAGTAAAGAGGCACGATGACCTCCCCTGATCTAGATGTGAATCCCTTCATGATTAGGTGGGCTATATAAAATGTTTTTCTAACCACTTTGGCCACGTGGTTGTCAAATGAGAGATTGCTATCAACTTGGGTCCCTAGGTCCCTAATTACTTCTTCTGTACTTAATGGATTACCACCTATGTGGTAATTTGTGGCTACTTTGTTTTTGCCAAAGGGGATGACTATACACTTTTTGGCATTTAGCTTGAGGCCATTGGTCTGGCACCAGTTGTCTGTTTCTATGAGGCCCTTTTGGAGGATGCTTGTGTCGGCTGGAGAGTCGATTATGGCACCCAGTTTGCAGTCATCTGCGAACTTGGTCAGCCACAGTCCTTCCGTGTTGGCCTGTACCTCCGAGAAATATATACCGAACAAGAGAGGTCCCAGGACTGAGCCTTGTGTGACGCCACTTGTAACTGGTTTGGAGTCTGACATGGCTCCAGCAATTCTAACCATGTGGGTTCTGTCCTTGAGCCAGTTTGCAACCCATCTAGTGACATAGGGGTTTATATTTAAGCTGGTGAGCTTATCTATAATGCCCGAGTGGGATATTGTATCGAAGGCTTTTGCGAGGTCCAGGTAGGCTGTGTGGACCACCTTCCCCTCATCAATGGCCTTGGTGACTGTTTCAAAGAAATGAACCAGGTCTGTCCTGGGGAAGGGAGGGGATAGAGCCAACCACTAGTTGCATTAGAAATTTAGGGAGACAGGTGGACCTGTGACCCGGGGCCATGCATGAGGTCCACCCAGCCACTGACTGGCAGTAGCTTCAGTGAGCAGGTGTGGGCAGTTGTGACAGGGAAGGCATTGTGGGCTTCTGCAGTGATGTAGGCTGCAGATCCCCCCATCCAGGGGAGGGTTTAGGTTAATTAGTGAAAAGAAGAAACATTCTCATTGCCAGGATGCTGGCAAGGATATAAATAACTGTTATGGCTAACTGAATGAGGGTTCCCCAAGATGACCTTTGGCCTGGTGGCTCTGGCAGTGATCCTTAGTACCAAGGGAACAAATAGGGCTATAAATGTTTTGAGAGAAGCTTAATAGTCAGCAGGCATGGGGACAAAAAGATAAAGAAAAATGTGGGTCTCAAAAAGACTTATTTTTTGTCAGAAGTATAATCCTTGCAAACAGAGAACTCAGTTTGAATGTTTATACAATAATTTCTATAAATATATCTAAACAATAATTTATGTAACTACTAATGATGAATTCATATTTAAAATAACTCATTTGTCTTTGAAAGCAGGATATTCGGTAAGTGATATGCTGCAGGAGAGAAGGTGGCAAGGAATAAGGTAACTGGGACAACAGAGAAGATAGGAAGTGATATCTAAGGATGAAGATCGATGGAAATGTAGGTTTGCTTGAACAAGGTAAGAAGTGCTATGGTAGGCACAGTTAGCAGAGAGATGTATGGAGGTTACTTGCTATAGAAAGGGAGAGACATGATGACAAAGAGAATTGGAAGAACAAAGAAATCAAAAGAGAGAAGCGTGAGGCAGAAAAATAATGTGCTAATATACTTTCAGTAGTCTTCCCTTGAGGCATAAATTTTAATGCAAAGAGCCAAGGTTTACTACTATGCCCACTTGCTTACAAAACATTACTTAGTTTAGGATAAAAAAACACTACATGGTATACCTAAGTTATACTCTAGAAGAATAAGTCATATGTAGTTAATAGGTTCACTTCATAGTTAGATGATGATTTCATTTACATTTCAAGACCTTAGTGTTACACAAACATGCACACAGCATTTGGCTTGTGGCTACTACTTGATTTGAATACATTTTAAGACCTTTTAGTACATTACAGTAGAAAATCTGAAATTATAAAAATGTTTGAGAAATCATTTAATAAATATCACCTTTTTATAAACTATTACTGTAAGGTCTTCATTTCTGTTGTTTAAATATTTTCTTAATAGGTCATAATACATAGCTGAGAGTTGCAGAAAATCATAAACTAAAGAATCAGAAGTATTAAACTTTGTAATGCATCTCATTTTATTTGTTCTACCTACTGTCTTTTGGCTTTTCCCGATTAGGGGTCGCCATAGCGGAACTCCGGTCTGCTAATGATTGGCAGTAGATTTTTACATGCTGGCTTGCCAGGCCTAATGTACAACCTTCAACAAAGGAATGCCCATTCAGGCATGTTGACACAGAAGACGCTCTAAGTGAGAATCGAACGTGCAACGTCTAACTGTGAGGCGACAACGCTGCCGCAGCACCACTACCGTTCTACCTACATTCTGACTTATTAATTTATTCTGTCTAGCAGATACTGCAGATTGTTTCAGATGTCCAGAGGACTACTGATCTAATGAGAGACGAGATACTTGCATTCCAAAAGTCATTGAGTTTCTCTCCTTTGGGGATACAATGGGGTGCACCTTGGCTTGTGTGGCTGTTATTTTGTCACTTATTCCTCTTTTCATTCCGTGGATCTTCATAAAGAACAGGGAGACGCCAATTGTGAAAGCAAATAACCGTGACCTCAGCTATTTTCTTCTTGTTTCCCCTAACTTATGCATCCTTTGTTCCTTAATATTTATTGGACAGCCAAACAATATGAGTTGTATTGTGCGTCAAACTTCATTTGGCTTATTTTTCTCCATTTCTGTTTCTCCTGTTCTTGCAAAGACCATCATTGTGGTTATTGCTTTTAATGCAACAAAGCCTGGAAACAATTTACAGAAGTGGGTAGGTTCTAGGATGGCATGTCTCATTATTGTATGTGGGTCAGTTATTCAAGTTATCATCTGCACTGTTTGGATTACTTACTTTCCACCATTCCCACAATTTAATAGTAACTCCAGCAAAGAGAAAAGTATAATCAAATGTAATAAAAACTCACTGCCTATGTTCTATTACATGCCTGGATATCTTGGACTTCTGGCAACCATGAGTCTCAT
Source organism: Protopterus annectens (assembly GCF_019279795.1). Lineage (NCBI taxonomy): Eukaryota > Metazoa > Chordata > Ceratodontiformes > Protopteridae > Protopterus > Protopterus annectens. The sequence continues at coordinate 224,017,790 of NC_056730.1, read as the reverse complement.
AGTGGCATTCTAGCCAGAAAGTTATCTGATAATTTTAATGAGGATAAATTCATCACTTTTAGTATGTTAGTCTTTGTCAGTGTTTGGTTATCTTTCATACCAGCCCAGATGAGCACAAAAGGAAAATTTGTAGTTGCAGTGGAGATGTTTGCAATTTTGTCATCAATAGCAGGGTCACTCAGCTGTATATCTTACCAAAGTGTTACATTATAATTTTGAGACCTCATATGAATACAAAAGACTATCTTAAAAAAAAGGACTCAAGTAACAGATAAAAATGATGTTCATATGATTGTGACAAGCCATAAGCAGATTTCAATTTGTCTGATTTCTTTAGAAGGTTCAACATATAATATTATAACAAAAAAAAAAAAAAAAGATTAGATAAACAAGACTTGTTGAACTACATGTATTTTACTTTTACAGATATTAAATGTATGCTTTTCACAATCATATGATATTAGTGCCATCTCAGGTATTCAGTAGGTATAAATCAGAGAACCAGTGAACTACCTGTGAATATGACAAGTCCATCACCAGATACCTGTTCACAAATAAAAACATGTGCATGCTGTTTTCTCTAACCTGCCTGCCTGTAGGTGTCCATCATCAATCTTTCTACAAATAAATCCTTGTGATGTAGGAAGAAACCACACAGTTTGGTAAAATACCCACAAGACACAGGGAGGACATGATAACTACATAGAGCAAGCACCCACATCAAGAAAAGTACTGAAGAACCAAGTGCTCTGATGAAACAATGACACATTTTGTCATCGAGTTCACTCACTGTCTGTGAGATGATGCCTTACTACACAGTCAGCTTAACTTGTTTAAACTACAAAAGTGCACATAATAAAATTAACAGTCCTTACTCATTACTGTGCTAAAGAAAAATGAAATACTTTAAAAATAAAATAGTGCTCATATTCAACTTTTTATTCCTTTTCATTTCAGACCAAGCAGCTTTATAAATCTTTTTTTATCAATTTTGATATCCTTACTTGAACATTTTAAGACTCAATGGAACATATTTTTATGTGCTACTGTCTGAATAGCTCTTTCCTTTTTTTAAAAAGTATTGTCAATTTTTTTCAGTATGTTTTAATACAAGAAGAGCATGATGTTAAAATTTTCAGGCAGTTTGAAAGAGTTATTGAGCATATAATGCATGCATATTTGACTTGTTATAGTGTGTGTTTGTGTGTGTGTGTGTGTGTGTGTGTGTGTGTGTGTGTGTGTGTGTGTATACATATATATATATATATATAGATGCAGAGATAGATATTAAGACTTAAACATACCATAATGGAGGCATGTGGGATAAATACAAATGATCCTTAAAGGACATATAAGTGTTCCAGCTACATGGCTTCTGAATGCCTCTGAGTTTTTACTTTTTAACCATTACGTTTGCTGTATCATTTAAGGACCTAGTTTAACATACAATATCTTTCTCTCTTAAAGGAAGCAAGATTGCCTTTTATATTTCTGTATAAACACATACTTGTGGTATAGAAACTGAAGTTGGTTTAAAGTTATTAATTCAAGTCAAATTGTAAACATTTATGTTTTTTTCTGCCATTGCAACTATAAGCTGGACCAGCTCTTCTTATTTATAGTATAATTTGCTGCTGTCTGTACATATTATCTTTATGAAATGTAGGAAGGAAACGTTTTTTCACTTGCCATTGTCTGTTTCAGCTACATCCTCTGTATTCAGCATTTCTAACATAGTTGTACAATGAAGAATATTTAATAAAAGTCACTGGCACAAATTGTGGTTTCATTTGATGCAGTCATTCAGAACTGTTTGTAGAAATATGCTTTAGTGTTCTGTGTTCAGAAATGGTTGGAATGTATTTTGAATATGAACCTGAAATTTTCATTTTCTGCTATGGAGAAGTATATATATTAATATGAATGTTAGATGTGTTAAGACCTATTTTTACAGCTCTTACCACAGATTCTGGTAGTGGTAAGGATTATAGGTAAAACATGATCAGTTTCTGCATAGTTCCATGTTCACTTATTGAGATAACAATGTCTATACAGACCTGCAAGATATTCATTTGAAGTGATTAGCGTGTGATTTTTTTCAGTAGTGTCGTGAATGCGTTCACTTTGATTTGACAGTGCTGCATTGAAAATGAAGCCCCTTTAATGGCTCGTTTGTATTCATTTCATCATGAGTGGATGTCAGAAAGGTCATTAGAGGAATATAATATCTACAGAATCCGACATATAATATTGCTACTCTGATGCTGGATGTTGCCAAGCAAAAATTATTACTTCTTGAAATAGTATGTGTCACTTTGCAATGTATGTGTCTTGTATTTCATCACACCATCTCCTGTCATTAACAGGTCTATGATATATTCTCCCATTTGAATTTTATAATATTCAGATGTAACTGCTGACAAGTGTATGTACGATTGTTTGCTGTAATCAGTGGAATATGCTTCCTTTGATCTTTGTTAGTATATTCAAACAACTGCTTGTGAAGGTGAGAAAATGTTATTTCAATCTCTAAATGAGATCAGATTTATGTTCAATAAATTTAGTTCCTGACATTTTATACATTTTATGTATATTTAGTTCCCTGGCATTTTGTACATTTTATATGTCCTTAATCCCCTGGTATGATACATAGTAGTAGATACTTTAGCCACACCAGTTTATCTCTATAGGAACAGTGCAAACTGGGTACAGTGGACAAGGACAAGTTAGTTAAGGCCCATTTTGCCCAAAATAGTGACTGCCTATTATATAATGCCTGCAAATGCCAACATTAGAACAGTTACTGGACCCTGTGGTGCTTATCATACCCACAAATGTACCATTACGGGGCACTAACAAAGTAACAGAACACAAATAAATTAGACAGAAAAGACAGAGTCAAAAGAAAACTATTTAGCTTTTTAGTTATTTATTGTAATACTGCATTGAATTGTATTTTTTTCTTTTCAATATGTCACGTTCACATATAAATTAAACCAGGGGTAAGAGATGATAAAAAACAGAAGCAGACTGCAGTTTCAGACTGGACTTTGAAACAACTTATTCTTTTCCACTGATTTTGTCTGTCTACAGGCTTGCTTTTCAGAAAGAAAAATCACTGATACTGTTTTGCCTACAAACCCTAATCAGTTCTGTCCACAGTTTTTCTGTATGCTTCAGAGGTTTTTATTTATGGGGTGTGTTAGTGCAGATCACAGTTGGTCTGTAAAGAGCCAATTTGTGTCTGAGTAGGTGCCTACAGCAGAGAAACACTTAAGTGGCTGATTCAGAGATATGCAAATTAGTAGTTAATGAGCTTTGGCTCGGTCCAGTGCTTTCATGTCTCTGAATCGCTTATTATTGCTGTAACACCACTAGAGTTCCCTAGTAAAGTATAGAAGCACTATGGTGATATTTTCCATAAAATGCTTTTCACAGACTTACTTTCTAAAGACAAGAAAGAAATAAGTAAGATGTAGAGGGAAAAATTAAAAATAACGGTCTAACTGTGGTGATTTAAATTGTAAAACTGTATATACGCGTCTATATCATAACATCGACAGTTTAGGTTGTTGAATGCTAAATCATTGACACCTAAGCATCAAATGCTTAAAATAGCAAACAGCCACATCATTAAAATCTTTCCTAGGGAAAGAATTTGGGTGGCTGTCCGTAAACAAAATAAACAAACACACCCAAACATGGTGGGGGGGCTTCATCCCCACACCCCCCTAACTAAATATAACAACTCTGAGATTGCTCTACATTGGGGAAAGGGTAAATCCCCAATAACAGCCACACAAATTCTTTCCTGAGGAAAGAATTCAATGATGTGGCCATTCGCTATTGTAAGCGTTCAACATTTAAGTGTTGATGATTAAGCATTCGACAACCTAAGCTGTTGACAATTCAAAGAATCTGTATATACTATATATAAACTGGAAAATAATAAAGTGTCCCTTGCCCTGTGTACTGGTTTAAAATAGAACTAATTAGTTTATTTTAATGCATACACAGTCTCAATAAGTTGTCAGAAATTTGCATAATTTGTTTAAGAATGACTTATGACTTTTATCAAGTTATATGCTAAACAGGATAAAGTACCATTTTAGCTACACAATAGAGAGCAGTGAGTCACCAAAGTCATTGTTCTATTTGTGAATTATTAATTGGTTTTGATTTTGTGACCAAAATAGCCTGACAGGATTATAGATTTGAACTAAGTTAAAAATAGCTTGCCATTTATTGGTTCTATACAGAATGTTGTGTATCAATTTTTGTTGGGAGCATACAAGATAATGTATATCAGGTTGCAAGGCAAAGACAGAAATATAAAGAAATTAGTCAGGCACCCTTCATAAGGGATGCCAGCAACAACCTGCTCACCAATCCACAGGACATCGAAGGCAGATGAAAGGAGTACTTACAGCAGCTTCTGAATTAAGAATATCCCATACTGCCTCAGACACAGGCTACAGCTTATGACAAAAGAAGAAGAGGATCCCACCATAGAAGAAGTAAGAACAGTGCTAAGGAAAATGAAGTCGGAGAAAGCAGCAGACTCAGATGAGGGCACAGCAGATATGATAAAGATACTGCTCGATATAGGGGATCAGTGGCTCCTGAAGGTACTCATAGCAGTCTGTTGAAAAAGGCATATTGATACCTCTGTAGTGCTCACAGTTGTGGATGTTCTCCGTGTATAAGAACAAAGGGGACATCCACAACTGTGGGCAGTACAGAGGGATCAAACTCCTGTCACACTATATGAAAGTTCTGGAAATGGAGATTGATAAATGGATATGAAAAGTAGCAGAAAGTAAGATGGGAGATGAGCAGTTTGGATTTAGATCTGGATGCAGCATGAATGACCAAATGTTTGCAGTGAGACAAACATAGCAGAAGAAGCTGGAGATGAGGAAAGCATTGAATTGGGCATTCCTGGATATGGAGAAAAAATAAGACAAGATCCCAAGAAAACTGATTTGGGCAGTCCTGTGGTGGTTCAAGTCCCAGAAACATAGAATTAGTGCAACCTATGTACAAGAACCTCTCTCTCTCTCTCTTTCAGCTTTTCCTGGTTAGGGGTTGCCACAGTGGATCAGCTTGTCTGCTCATGACTGGCACTGGAGTTTTTATGGTGTCGAGTTGCCAGCTCGGCTCCCAACCTTCCACAGAAGGCACACACATGCACACACTCATGCCTAGGGCCAATTTTAGCATGTCCAATCCACTTGCAGCATGTCTTTGGGGATATGGGAGGAAACCGGAGCACCCGGTGGAATCCCACACGACCACAGGGAGGACATGCAGACTCCGCACAGAAGACACCCCAGCCAAAGATCGAACCAGAGAGCTTCTTGCTGTGAGGTGACAATGCTAACTGCTGCACTACCGTGGTCGTCCTAACCTATGTAGAAGAACTCATTGACTAAAATGCAAACAGTGTTCAGTCTCACAGAGAGGCTCCCAGTGGGACTGGGTGTGCATCAGAGTTCAGCTCTGAGCCCACTTCTGTTCATACAGTGATGGACTACATTAGCAAACAGGTCAGAAGGGACAGATCAACAAAGTTGCTGTATGTAGATGATGTGGGATTATAGGCAGAATCTGGGCAATGACTTCAGCAAAGGGTAGGGGAATGGAATGCAAAACTGAAGGCACGTGGGATGAAACTGAGTAAATATATGATAGTGGTAATGGCAACAAATTGGGGAAATCTGAAGAAGCAACAAATGGAGATAGAAAGTAAGATGGTGGAACAGGTTAACAGCTTCATGTATCTGAGAGGGGTTGAGGAGAAGGGAAGTCTGAATGAAGAGGTCAAAGCTAGAATCAGAGGAGCTGCAGCCAAATGGCATAGAATGTCAGGTGTAGTATGTGACAGAAGAATGCCAAGGAAACTGAAAAGTAAGGTGTACAAGACAGTGGTGTGACCAGTACTACTATATGGAACAGAAACCTGGGCAGTAAAGGCAGAACAGTTGAGGAAGCTAGAGGTAGCGGAAATGAAGTGCTTGACATGGGTGGCAGGATGCACACTGTGGGACTGATGAAGAAATGAGGACATAAGAGCAGAAGCCAAAGATCAAAGAGAACAGATTATGGTAGTTTAGGCACATGTGCAGAAAAGCAGAAGACACTCTGGTAAAGAAGATTTGGGACAGACAGGAAGAAGGCAAGAAGAAACAAGGGCACCCAGCAAAGAGGTGGATGAATTGTGAGAGAGCTCTGTGGTAGTCAGGCATAAGGATCAAAGAAGACAGAAGCATGTAATTAAATCTAGAGAGATGGTGACAGTTAATACGACACTCTGACCCCATGTAGAAAGTGGGAAAAAGGGGGGTGATGATGATGATGATGATGATGATGATGATGATGATGAAGAGAAAGACTTCCACCACTAAATTATTTTAAAGTCTTAATAGTGATGAGTATAATCTTCAAAGATTTCATGCAAATCTGACAATGTTGTCATATCATTTTGCAAGCTTGTGTATTCTGCTTTTTATTTGAATGTAAGAATAGGACAGGCATATAGTAAACCTTTTAACAGGTATGAACAGACATCAATTGATAATGATAATTCTAAGAGACAGAGCTTTTCTTTATATAACAAGTGTTTTGTTTCTGTTGTGAACTATTCAGTCACTGCATGTGATAACATTAGTCAGAGATTAAGCCAAGCAAGCAAATGTTATTTGGTAATGTAACAGTCACTGCATGTGATAACATTAGTCAGAGACTAAGCCAAGCAAGCAAATGTTATTTGGTGATGTAACATTAATCATTTGACTTTTAAATGGAAAGTTCCAGCAAAAAAAAAAAAAAAAAAGATATTTATACATAAAACACTTGTTGATGAAAGAGGTGTTTGAAAAAATGCAAAAAAAAAAAAAAAAAAAAAAAATATATATATATATATATATATATACACACATATATATATATATATATATATATATATATATATACACACACATACATACATATATTAACTTTTCATGCCCTATAAGCTCAGGTTCTCATGAAATAAACGATCACATAGTACTTTATTGTCCTAGGGATGCACTTAAATGCTAACGGAAGGTGCTCTTTGACTTACAAAGTGCTGGACTGTGGAACACACTACTTCTGTATACATTAGCCTATGATACTGATGGTTCATTTGACCCAAAATACCCTTTTTGTGGTGCTTTTGGTGTTGGGCAAACCATATAGTTTTAATTAATTGGCCTGTTATTTCTCATATTGTTATATTCTTTTTTAATTCTGCAAAATACTTAGATTCTTTTCAAACACTTCAGTTATAAAAAAAATTATGACTAAAGTGTCCCTCTAATGTCTGGTATAGTGATGCAACATGTACAACTGCAGGCCTGGATACAGATTTGAGGATTACTGGAGAATCTAACATCTGGAGTTTTCGCTGGTTATGATGACAAGTACTGAGAGTTCAAGGACTATGTATAAGCATCGTACTTGGCTGACTGATGTCAAGGTTGTGGCAAGCATGTGTAAGTAATTATGGGAAGTATAGCAACATTTGAGATGGCTGGGCAGTGTTCATTATAGAGTCCCTATAACAGTGCACCACATCATGCAATGTGCATCTGTTTGATGACAAGAAACATGATAGTAACAGCATGCAGTCACAATGATGGGAATCCATATTTATAGCAGAAGGAAGGCACTGGATATAGAGACTTTGACTTACATGTTCACTATGGAACTAAACAAGAGCAATATTACCAGTTATATAGGTAATGCTGTAATGAGCCCCCATGCATACATGTAACATATGTGACAGACTGAGGAAACAGATTATAAAACATGTCGTTTAGCTGTAGTTGTGAATTTCATTTATCATAATTAATCCTGCTTTTCTCATTAACAGACACTGAATCCACTCCCAAAGGGAATGATAAGAGACTAGATATAGAGTAGAAAACAGCAAGCTAAGCCCTAGTGAAGTGCAGAACTAATGCTTCTTGGGAAATCAGAAACTATGATGGTATTTTTACTGCATCCACATACTTTGGTCAGTAACATGTATGCCATAGGAGATATAAAGATAAATGTCATTAAATGAAAACTACCAAAACCACAGTGCTCAAATATCGTGTACATAATACAGACCTTGAAGTAATTGATACTATAATTTCAGTATCTTCTGACTGTACTGAAAAAAAGGAAGGAAGCATAAACTATAATGGCTTATTTGTGGTGCATAGTTATAAAAAACAAAAGTGTTAGCCAAGAAGCATAGCTGTAACTTCTTCAATATTCTTTCTGAATCCATACCAGTAAACAGAAGGCTGATATGAAGGAAATCCTTCACATCATAGACAAATGCTACCCACAAGTACGATGTAAGCACATCCTGATAAGACCAATTGACCTTCGTGCAGAGAAATTTTTTGTTTAATAGTTAAAAGTGAATACTGTAGTACCTGGAAAAGAAAAGGGCATGGAAGTTTCTCAAAGATTTGATCACAATAGCAGAATATACTCAGACGTAGCATCATTTGGAGATTGCCAAGAATGCCAGACACAAATAAATAGGCTTTAAAAGAAACTTAAGAAGACCCCCATATCATATGACTACATCACAAAATGTGAAGTACTGTAGCAGGAATGTGACTGTAGTTATGTAAAAGAGAGCCATTTTGTAAATGGGACAGGGATGAACATTTGTTTGATACAGTGACTCAGTTCCTACAACATACAGCAACTGCGTTAAAGAATTAGAATGATGGACAAAGGATATAAAACATAAATCTAGCAATAAGTAAAACAGGTAATTGAAAAAAGCTGTAATGGTGAAATAATGCCTATTAGGCCTAAAGTGAACAGGAAAGATCATACCTCCAGGAATATCTACAGAGAGCTCAAAGATATATGTTTGCATACAACAGATTCAGCAGAAAAACTGATAAAGCTAAACAGAGAACCATAAGGAAAAATACTAAAATTTATAAATTTTTTTTTTAACCTCATAGTATTTCACAGAGCAAGACAAGACTATATTAACCAAGCTAGGGAATAATATGCTGTTTGTGTAGAGGAAAAGGAAAACAAATATTTGAAAAGTCCTGACAGAAAATGTTGTTAAATGGTTTACATTTACTTTGTGATTGTGACTTTGGTGGTCACACTATAGATGACTGAACTATCCAGGCATTACCTCAAAAAAAAAATTTTAGATATATGTGGACAGAAGCTAATTATAACTGGAGCCTTCCAGAGTACTATTTGCCACTGGAAAGTAATTGACATAGGCAGATATTTAATTTAGTAGTACCCTTAACTTTTCTATTACAGTTTTATACAAAAATATGCATCATATACTATTCATATAATTTTCTTCGTGGTATAATTAGCAGTAAATAAAATAAAAATGGTAAGTACTGCTTTATCATATGAAACCAATGATATCTGTTATAAACCTATCAGTCTGTGGTTCTTCAAAGGTTAGTCTCAGCTTTGAGCGGTAGACCACAAATAGGGAAACACATAGATATAAATTAATAATGTGTCAATGTTTCTGTACAGTGGAAAAGTCTGCAATGAACTTTATATACTCGAGATTTATGGCTTAACTGAAATCTATGAAATCACCATAAAATATGACTGTTTTTTGGTTTCTTGGTTTCACATGAAACTAGTGATACCAAAGAAATGGTTCTGTATAATAGCCATGCCCTAGGAAGATACAGACATTTACAAATAAACTGATATGTAATGACTTAAACAGAGCTTCCAACTTATTCTCATTTTTACTTTACTTCTAAATGAAAATGTGTATCATAAACTATTTTACCATCATTATTTCTCATGCAAATTATAACTGCAGTGTAGTAAACAACAAAACAAATACAGTGTCGAGGAACAGATAAAGTGGAAATAGGAAGTATCTGAAAAGGTAAGTAAGGGACGGGGTGTAATAGACATGTTAGATTACCTTTATGGAAAGGCTAGGAAAATGAGAATGAGAAAACAATTTAATCATTAACTAACTCTAAATCTAAGCATCATGAGCATTTATAACTTTAATAGTTGATAAAAGGATTTCACCATTGTCCTTTAGGAACATTTGATAAAGCTGTAGGGAGTGTTAACATCAGCATGCCAGAGAAAGTCTGCACAGCTAACTATCGTCACCAGATTCATGGCAATCATCATGCCAATGAAGTGGATGTGCTGATGTAAGAGACACAATGAGGTGTCAGTCCCAAGGATATGTGTACTCACATGTAGAACAAAGTGCCTCATAGCTGTACCAGGAAAGGGGGGGACAAGAATCCAAAAACTGAATAATAGCAAGCAAAACAACATAAGCAAGGGTAACCAAAAATAATGATAGTTAGGGAAGAAAAGCATTTCTTTTATATATATTTTTTTTTGGGGGGGGGCAGGTTTCCTTTTTTTAATTTTTGGAGAAGGAAAGTGGAGGGGGTGATATCAAGGAGAATGTGTCGGGAGGAGGCTGAGGCAATGTAGCAGAAGCAGACACACAAACATAAAATATAAACAGAGAAAGGTAGTGGATATGTGAAGGAGGGAAAAGCAGCGAAATTCAGACAGAGAGCAAATGGTGATGGGGAGATGTGGACTACAGCTAGGGTAGGGAGACTGTCACATGGAAAACTAGTACACCAGGATGGAGGATAGTATGGTGTATAGAGGGCCTGCCTGATCATTCCAGAGGAGAACCCAACCTTTCAGTCATGACTGTGACTAAAATCATGGGTAGCCCTGCGGGTCAGTCAGCTATGTGACTCTTTTGGACATATAAGGAAATGGTCCAGGATTCTAGTGCTTGAATCCAGTTGCCAGATAACTACAGATACAACCAACCACCACACATGATGCTGGGTAGCCAAGGTGGACCTTTATGGACCACTCATATAGGAGGAAAACCCCTCCCCTGTCTCCTGAGAAGTGACCATAAAGGTCATCAGCAAATCATGCTGGTTTTCTACATGGTGACTTTCATCTCCTGCAGAGGTGCAAACCTGGTTACCACTAGTTCATAGGTTCATAGGTAGGTACTAGGCTATTGGCCCTAGGACCTATAGAAGCCTAGCCAAAAAGGTACCTTAGCTTTCACCACCCAAGAAAACCCCTGTCGAGCAGAGCCACAGAAGTGATCCCAGGGTGAATTTCCTATCACCCATCCAATAGTCAAGATTTTTCTTGAAGAGTGCTAATGAGGAGCTTTGTTTGATATAGATAGCTAGTTTGTTCCAGAGTATGGGAAGTCTCTTGGACAGGAATCTATCCCTCCAGCATGTTCTGTTTATTGTGGTGACAAGGTTTAGGTCCCTAGAGCATGTATCTCAGAGGGATTGGGATTTCTTTAAGTGGAGCATGTCCAACATCTCTGGGTTTGATATAGCTTTGTATGCTAGGCAGAGATCACCTCTGAGTAGGTGATATGCGACAAAGTAAAACTGAATTTTTTTGAGACGGTCTGTGTAGGGCATCTGTTTGAGGCAGTAATCCTCTTTGTGAAGTATTTCTGTGGCCTTTCCAGTTGTTGTAGATGTCTTGTGAGGTATATACCAAAAGGGGTGTTGTACTCTATAATGGGTATAATGAGTGGCAAGTAGAGTGGAACAATGAACTCTTTTTTTCCCGGATGAGAAACCTTTTGTGATGAGTTGTGCCACATAGGAGGATTTACTGACTACTGTGGCGATGTGATTATCAAAGGAGAGACTACTTACCACCTGCGTCCCACGGTCTCTTATCACACTTTCGGTGTTAAGTAGACTACCGTCTATGTGGTACTTCATGGGTACAGACATTCTAACAAAAGGGATGACAATGCACTTTTTGCCATTGAGCTTGAGGCCATGGCTTTGACACCAGGCATCTGTCTCATTGAGGCCCTTTTGTAGGATCTCCACATCATTAGGAGTTTCGATTATGGCTCCTAGTTTGCAGACATCTGCGAACTTCATTAGCCAAAGACCTTCTGTGTTAGCCTGTACTTCAGATAAGTAGATAGCAAACAGGAGAGGACCCAGGACTGAACCCTGTGGTACTCCACTTGTCACTGGTCTGAAGTCAGATTTGGAGTCTGCTACTTTCACAGTGTGGATTCTGTCAGTGAGCCATTTGGCAACCCATCTTGTAACATAGGGATTTATACCTAGTTTAGTGAGTTTATCTACAATTCCAGAGTGGGGGCTGGTGTCAAAAGCCTTGGCGATATCTAGCCAGGCTGTGTGAACCACCTTACCCTCATCTACGGCTTTGGTGACCGCTTCAAAGAAGTCTATCAGGTTTAGGAGACATGATCTGCCTTTTACAAACCCGAACTGGGTGGGGTCCAGAGTTTGGAGATTACCAATGTCATTGTTTATAAGTTCCATGATGATACGTTCCATAGCCTTGCAGACCAGGCTCGTCAGGCTAATGGGGTGGTAGTTCCCAGGGTCCATGGTAGGTCCCCATTTGTGGGTGTGATTACTGTTACTGTGCGCCATTCAGTGGGCACAAAGCCTGAGGTAACACTACGATTGAACATGGTACTTAGGTGGGGTGCCAGTTCTTTCTGTAGTTCGTGTAGAATGCAGCCTGTGATGTTGTCAGGTCACATGGATGCTGTATTCTTAGCTTTTGAGAGTGTAGTTTTTACCTGTGCAGCTGTGATTACAGGAATTTTGCATTCTTCCGGTATAGAGATGTGCCCTTTAGGGGTGAGGGGGGTAAAGTTAGCACTGAACCTATCTACAAAGATGTTGGCAGTATCAGTTGGTTCTGTATATTTAGTGCCATTGTGCTGTAACTCAGAGCAGATCTGAGTGTTGCCATTGAGACTCTTGACATAGCTATAGAATGCTTTGTGATTGTCTTTAGAATCAGTGGTGATTTTGTTTTCATAACTAGCTTTGGAAGATTTTATGAGGGATCTCAGCTTCTAGTAGCCCAGCAACAGATACTCTAGCCTTTCTGACCCAGGTGGTCACAACTGCACCAAATCCTGCAAAACAGATGGCACTGTAGGAAGTGACAAAATAAGATAAAGAGAAAAACACACAACACATTAGTACACATATTGATAACAACTTGGATTTCAATTTTAAACAGATATCTACATACTACACTGCTTACCACCACCTGTAGATCCTGTCACTTCTCAGACAAGTCTCATCTGAATCATAAAATGTAAGCAAAGGAGTAGATCAGTATAATTTGCCCTACCAACAGAAGGTAAAGAGCGCAATAGACAATACTTAGAACACACCATGGAAAGCCATATTGGAAGTGGTCTGAAGTCTGAACTACGACTAGGGTAAGGAGAGTGACACAAAGAAAACTAGACCACTGTGATGGAGGACAGGATGATGTACAGAGGGCTTGTCTGTGGCTAAATTCATGGGTAACCCTTCCACTGGTGACCTAAACTTTGTCTCACACTGGTAAAGAAATGTTGGTTGGCATCTATGCAAGTCACTATATCTGTACCAGTGCAGTTCAAAAGAAAATGTTATGCCTGTGTTATCAATCACCACTCTGGAAAGTGATTGTCAGGTATCAGTCTTATACGTGGGGGCATTCCAATGGCAGACTCTGAGCAAGAACATTAGCAAAGGGTAGGGGAATGAAATGCAAAACTAAAAGGATGTGGGATAAAACTAAGCACAGATAAAACAGTAATAAGGGCAGGAAATTGGGAAAATCAGAAAAAGCTGAGAATTGAGGTAAAAGAGAATCTAGTAGAACAAGTTAATAGTTTCAAATATCTGGGAAGGGTGGTTGGCAAGAAGGGAAGTCTGGATGAAGAGGTCAAAGCTAGAATCAGATAGGCTACAGCCAATTAGCATAGAGTGTCAGGTGTAGTGTATGACAGAAGAATGTCAAGGAAGCTGAAAAGTAAGGTGCACAAAACATTGGTGCAACCAGTACTGCTGTATGGTACAAAAACCTGGGCAGGAAAGGCGGAGCAGATGAGAAAGTTAGAGATGATGGAAAGTAACAGCCTGAGAAGGGTGGTAGAATGCACACTGGTTGACAGATGAAGAAATGAGGACATAACAGTAGAAGCCAAAGTAACTCCAATTGCAGAAGATGTCAAAGAAAACAGATTATGGTGGTTTGGGAATATGTGCAGAAAAGGAGAAGACAATATGGTGAAAAAGATTTGGGATAGACAGGAAGAAGGTAAGAGGAAATGAGGATGTCCCGCAAAGAGGTGGATGAATTGTGTGAGAGAAGATCTGTGACAGTCAGGCATGAGTGTCAAAGAAGGCAGGAGTGTATCACTGAATCAAGACAGATGGTGACAGTAAACATGACACCTTGACCCTATTTAGAAAAATGGCAAAAAGGGAGTTGATGATGATGATGAGTACAATTGTCCAGCATGCATTCTATATAATCCCTATGTAACAAACAGAGAAAGATTGTCGTCTCCTCGCTAAAACATGCAGTAGCTCTGCTGAACCCAGTGCCCAAAAAGGCCATATGAACTCAAAAGGTCAAAACGAGTAGAAAAATGAAGATACCCAAGGAAGGCTTCTATATCATTCATGTTTTAGCGAGGAGACGACAATCTTTCTCTGTTTGTAAGCATCACTGGGCAACAAGTTTGCATGATGGAAAATATCAGTAACACAGAAAGGTTATGTTATGAGCTTAGCGATATCCATACACAAACATACTGGGCACATGATGTCTTAGGTTGGGTATGGGCATTAATGAGCATGGTAGTGCTGACTGAGTGCTGAATGTGAGATATAATGTAATGCACTATGGCAGTGATTCTAAGACAATCACAATAACTCCGTTTATTTGCATAATCACCATGCCATGAGGCTCATGTTAGCATGTAGGCAATAGTTGCAATATTGCAGGAGGCCACATTATGATGAGCAACTTAGGAGAAGAAAATTCCATCAATAAGCATTCGCTCCACCATAGAGGCATATTGAAAACAGAAAAAAAAATGAGCTGGTAATATACTGCAGGACTGAAGGGTTCACACATACAGGTGCATGGAAATAACAGGAACAAATACTGAACAGTTGAGCAGGTGAGGTAAAATAGCACAACAACATGACAGATTACTATTCTGCTGTGGGGTGGGGGGACTCACCCTGACAAGGCAACAGAGCATAAGAGTAGAACAAGTTACTGACCTGCACTGGAAGTACTCACTCACTCAGGCTGGGAAAAGAATGCAAGAGTAGTACAGGTTGCTATTGGGCTATGAGAGGCTCTCCCTGTCAGGGAATACAGCATAAGAGCAGGACTGGTTACTGTTCAGCAGCTGATGGGGGCACACTGTAGCATGTGCGCACATATTGCAAGACATGCTACAGGTATACCTCTCAAGCTGTATGCCTAAGAATTTTGGACAAAGTAAAAATAATGGAAGAACAAAAGCTCAAAATAAAGGACAGTTTTTAAATGTTACTGTAATTCACTTTAAAAGTTAATAAAATAACAGGTTTTGCATCAAAATGTATTGTTTTTAAATAAGAAATATGAGACTCTAATGCAAGCATTATTGACTAAATGTAACCTTCTGTGATTTACCCAAAAAAATCAAACATTTACAAGGAAGGACAAAACTATGAAGCAAAAAGTGGGGATTTTCTGTAAAATTCTAGATCATTCAGAGATATGGCTACAGGGGATATGAGGTCCCTTTTACATAGGTTGCACAACTTGCCATCAAACCATTAATATGAGATATTGGGTAATGATAACACCCCATTTCTGGTGTCAGCATGGCACATGTATGTGACCACTGAATGGAGATGGAGGGCAGTGCATAGTCATGCAGACACACAATGATCCATAATCAACAGGTGTATACATATTGTCATATGTCTGTCAAACTGATAATACCTGGAAATTTTCACTGGTCCTGAGACACAGATGTTACTGTAGGCCCTATGCATGCATGGTATACATATGCCTGACATAATTAATACAGACAAGGCTTTCTCAGTCCAGGTATGACAGGCACTGGTGCAGGACAGCAATGCTGTGGGCAGCGATTGTATGGCAGTAATATAGGTGCGTCACAGGATCACAAATATGATAATGCATGAGAAGACCAAGGCACAAGGCATGGCCAAGGACAGATCCAATACAGGATATGGCCTCTGACACAGAAGCACCTCAGAAAGGAGGAATATTAACAAGAAAACCTGTCTGAGGCAGGTCAGAAAGCCCTCATAGCTGGTGGTGGCTTAGATGGTGGAAGATGGACTGGTGATAACTGCCTGATTTTCTTTAGGTAATCTACCATGTTTGTTATACCATGTGGGACGTGGACTGGTGATAACTGCCTGATTTTCTGTATGTAATCTACCATGTCAGTTATACCATGTTCTATTACATGCACACATTTGAAGGGGTTATTCAGTAGAATACATATGCACAGTATGTGACAGATGTAGTTACACTATGAAAATTAAGACATGAGTCTCACATACTGACAAATCAAATGACAAATAGGCTATCAACCCACACACATCATTTCCCTCACTAAATAAGGTCTCAACACATAAACCCACATAAGCAGAGATACTCACAAGTAATTTACCAAAACATCAGAAACCTTCCATATGCCATTCTAGTAAACCACATGCAAACAAAACCAAGTCAAGGCCACCCACTACACATAAAAATGCACATCACAATGTTTCCATAAGCAAGCCCCTAAGGTGAAACACCACACATTCAAAAATCTTGGTCATAGGAGACTCCATAGTGAAACACATGGATGCCTCCCTCACCAGGATGGATAAATGGAAGGTGACAGTCAGTCGTCTCTCAGGGGCCAGAATTCACCAGGTCATGCAGGCACTCAGATCACTCAACCACAAATAACAGTATGACTCAGTCATAGTCCATGTGGATGTGAATCATGAGACATACCTCCCTGAGCTGTATGAAGAGAAACATGATGGGCCCCTCTGAATAAGTGTCACATGCTAGTATGAGTTTCACATTGAGCATCATTCTACCCTCACCAAGAATGATACAACAATACAAACAGAAAATGACTAACTTCAATAATTGGCTTAGCTACTGGTGTAATTCCAAGGGAATCAAGCATTTGTCAATCTGGGATGACATGAACAACAGACCACACTGCTTTGCCAGATATGGTCTGCACCTGTCAGATCTAGGCTTTCAAATACTGGCCAAGACATTGGCCAGCCCCATAGTGACTTTTTTAGGCAGTGCCAAACCAACAGACCTACCGATGTAAAAAAATGTTCTAATGCCAACCTGAAGGTACAATTGCTCAGTGCTAGGAGTCTTAACAAGAAGCTGCACTCCCTGGAAGCTCTCCTCACCCTGGAAATGTTGACATCTGTGCAGATCCAAAGATGTGTTCCATGGCTGTAGAAAGCACCCCAGCAATGTAAAGATGCAATGCCTATCACAAATTCAAACCACCCTCTGAAACGGCAAAAAAAAAAATGAAAGGAGGAAGTGTTTTCATTTACATAAAAAAACAATCACACCTCTAGATTGGTCAAGCAGGGTGACTTGCTTGAGATACTCTTTGCCCAGCTGACCATAGATAAACTCCCTCACTATATCTTTGCTAGCTACAGGTCCCCAACCATGACTCATGGAAACCACTCCACATACCTGAAGTTACTAGAATCACTTACTATTCAGTCCAACTAACTAGCCCTCCATAAACTGGGAAACATATACGACCATTAACATGCAATCTCAGAGATTCCTGGACTTTGTCAGTACAAATGCTCTGGAACAGCTGGTCTGCACTCTCAATAGGGGCTTAAATACTCTTGACATAGTACTCAAAAACATGGGGGAGTGTTACTCCCACCCGCAACATTCTCATTGATAAGATCGGATCATACATTGGTTTCGTTTGAAATAAAATGTAGCAGTAGAACTCCCATCAAACCATAAAGGCCTAAAAAAAATTTCCAAGGCAAATTACCTTCTATTAAGTGATAGCATAGGTAATTTTAAAGCCTAACCCCAAAAATGTGGAAGCTATGCAGCAGTATACATGAATGATCTGTCCAACCACTCAAAGAACTGCAAGGAAATGGCAGCACCTCACCAAACTAGTCCCAGGTTTTGCTGGATAAACAAGACACCTTAGTGGACCACTGGCATAAATAGACTGTACAACAAAAGGTAGAAATTCCTGTCTATAAGTATTTGGGAGGGTGCACAACAGAAATAAAAAAAAATCTCTCAGTATCAATAGGTAAATCAGGGAACTAGTCAAGTCTTCAAAAGCTAAGCAAGAGACTAAAATAGTCTCCAAAGCAAAGGGTTACAAGAAAGCATTTTTTAGTTATGTCTGAAATCTTAAGGGAAGCCCTCAACAATGTGCTGAGTTGGCTGTAGATGACACTGCTTATACTCAGACAGAAAACATAGAAAACTTGCTAGCTAATAAATTCAGCTCAGATTTCACTCCCTCTTCACTTCCAGTCACTCCCCACAAAATATCCCTTACCATTACTTTGCCTGTTATCACAAAAGAACAAGTGGTCACTGTGCTCTCTAAATCTAGAAACATGACATCAATGGGCCCTGATGGAATCCCAGGGTGCCTGTTAAATAGTTTGAAACATGACCTAACAGACACACTCAGATCTCTATTTAACCACAGTCTCCAGAAAAGCTTTGTCCCAGTAGAGTGGAGGACAGAAATAGTTATCCCTCTGCATATGGGGGGACCATCAACTGTCCCGATACACTACAACCCATAAGTCTGATGGGCCTCATATGCAAGGCTATGAAAAGGATAATCAAGAACCTAATTAACAACAACATAGGTAATCTCCAGACTCCAGACCCAACCCAATTCGGCTTTGTCTAGGGCAGGTCCTGCCTGCTCAATCTGATGGACTTCTTTGAGTAGGTCACTAAGGCCATAGATAAGGGTAAGACAGTGTTTACAATCTACCTTGGCCTCCTGGTCAAAGCATTTTACACAATACCCCACTTGGGTATTATAGATAATCTCATAAAACTGGGGCATAAATCTCTACATCACCAGACAGAAAGCAAAATGGTTCATGGATAGGACACGTTGTTAGAGTGGGGAAATCAACATCCAGCAAGAGGCCAGTCACCAATGGAGTAACACAAGGCTCAGTGCTTGGCCCCTTCTTTTTTTGAGATATACTTTTCAGATGTCAAGGCAAATGTAGATGGCCTTTGGCTGACCAAGCTTACTGATGATTGCAAGATGGGGGCAATCACTGACTTTTCAAACAACGTTGCTAGACTACAGGAAGGCCTGACACAGACTAATGATTGGTGTCAGAGCCATGGGCTCAAATTAATGTGAAGAAGTGCATAATAATAACATTTGGGAAATCACATACCCCTGCAAATTACAACATTGATAGCACCCCCCTTAAGAGTGGACCTAGTGGTGAGAAACCTAGACACTCAGATAATAATCTGAACTTTGACCACCATGTGTCCACAGCGTAAAAAAAAATCCTTCTATGTGGCTCAGCTTATAGGAAAGGGCATGGAATTCAGATCTAAGGATATCATATTACCACTGTACTTGGCCCTCATCAGATCAATAATCAAGTACAATGCACCCATTGGGATGTATCTCGCCAGGCAGCTGTAACAGCTGGAACATCCTCAGAGGTTTCTTACCAAAAAAAATACAGGTTATAACCAACATCTCATATGTGGACCAATTAAAAGCCCCATTGCTGTATTTAGTTTCTAACTAATTGCTGAGGAATGATCTGTGCCTAACATACAAAGCAGTCTCTAACCCAGCCCTGAAGGAAATGTTGCATATTCATAAAATTAACTGTACAAAGGTTACCTGCTCCAAAGATCTAAACTGATCTCTAACAACAATAGATCATGCTTGACACACAGATATGTGTCCCAGAGATTGCATCCATGAAGATACTGACAAATACCCACAATAGCTATACAGGGGTCAAGATGTGTGATGGACTGTCACAGACCTGGTTTACCTAGATGGTGCAAACTGTTCTGGAGACTCTGCCACTGTCATCCCAGGCCATGACTGCTTCTAATCCTTGCTATGGGCACTGTTATGGCTGACAAATGTTTGATTCTACTGCAGGGATGTCTCAGCAAGCCAGTCATTTTGTTTATCACAATTCCACACCATCCTTTATCCGCAATGGCCTACTAAATGCAATGCCTAGCCATAGCTATAGCCATCCTTGGGGACATGGGTGCCATCCCCTCTCTTGCCTCACCACAAGGAAGTCTGCAGCAAAACTTACATACATTTTCACAAAGTACTACACCATCCATCTTTCAGGATGCATCCAGCCTCACCACTGAAGGGACACATAGTACACCTGGCAGTCATGACATGGAAGCTCCACCCTAACACTAGAGAATAAAGTCTCTGACTCCTTCAACCTGCTACCTGATTGAGTGGCTACCACATCCAGTTCCTGTAACTATTTAACTGTGCTATTATTGCTGTTACCTGTTACTACGTCCCACCTGACCTATGCAAATAAAAGGACTCCGTTGCCCACCCCTCTAGGCTGTGTGGGTACAGAAGTATCATATGCACAGCATGGCCAATCAAAGCACTCTGATGAATAGTCTGTGTGTGTTAATGCATGCATCAATTTTATTTTGTGCTACCCATGTCATCGTCCATAGCTCTGTACCAAACACAACCTCCTTGCTAGTGCTGGAACACATAGTAACTATCTCTCCCTTGCATGTGATATCACTGCAGCTGCTTCCTCCAATGATTTTTCATCTGACTCCTCCAAAGCTGCTATCATAGGTCTACCAGGCAGTAACTGTGATGTTCCAAAGTTGTAACTGTTTGCATGCTGCCATATTGTTTAGTATTGTGAAGACCACGAA
The DNA here is from genome assembly GCF_019279795.1 of Protopterus annectens. Classification (NCBI taxonomy): domain Eukaryota; kingdom Metazoa; phylum Chordata; order Ceratodontiformes; family Protopteridae; genus Protopterus; species Protopterus annectens. The sequence continues at coordinate 223,996,919 of NC_056730.1, read as the reverse complement.
TAACTTACTGTAAGTCTCAAATGCACACTGCAGTGTGTATCAAAAGATATACCCAAGCAGTGGAAGTGAGCCTTCAAGAGTTTTATCAAATGTTCAGTAATGTTGTACATCTGCAATCATTTTATGTTGTAAACCATCTTCTCCATGGTCAGGGGACTTCAAATAAGGATCATTAGCCAATGTTCCAAGGCTTATCTTAGATTACCTAGAACACACAACAGCAGACACCATTATATGTAAACTGCTAAATGCATCCATGGCATCAATGTATTCAGAACTCTTTAGCTACCAGTGCAGGTACCTGCCAACTAAGTGACCCTACTGAACATCACCCCACATGAAATACTGTTGCAGGTCACACGTGCCAGATGTGGTGATCATAGAAACAACCTGGATGGCACATAAACAACCATTTCCCATAAAGCATGTGAATAGAAAGTTGTTTTTACATTTTTAGCTTTATATTTATCTTATTTCAGTTTACTTTTTTGACTAGTTAAATGAGCTGAACCACAGATGCCCTCTTCATCCATGTCCTGAGGAAAAAAGTCAAGAAAAGCAAACTATACCAAGTACACAGTATAAAAAGAATCAAACCATAGGAGTACATTCAGTTGTTAGATGATTTTGTATTACTCTAGATTATGATAAACAACAGTACAAAATAAAACATAGTATTGTTATCAGCTGCGAAATAAGGGCATTAAATCTGTTATCTGAACAGGCAAAGATATAGTGCCTATGCTATGCCTCTAGAGCAATATCACTTGTTATCACTTGGTACATGGAGCTTTAGGATAGTGGAGAATACAGACCAGGACAGTGAATCTAGATGTTGCCTGGGATAAAGTTCAAAAGATTGGGTACATTAAAAGAGAAGAATTTTGAACAGCATTTGCTATATTGTAATACAGAAAAGGAGAAGGTTAAGGAATTTAGTGTTCCTTTAGAAGAAAAATAGGACTGTGAGTGCATGTTGAAAAACAGTGATGAGGAGTTTAGTCAGGGGGACTGAAACATTAATAAACAGCAAGCCATACTTCCTTTTTGATTAAAGTACAACAGTGTCTATTTTTAGGAGAGTTCCTCTTAACTACATGTTTTGACCAAGAGACTTTCATGCCTATGAGCACTGATGAGTGAAGGAATCAGAAGTAGGAGAGCATGATCAACAAATGGCATGAGAACACCCTAAGTATAATTTATGCCTGTTAAAGTGCAGGAAGCATTGTAACATGGAAACATGGAAACCGTTTATTGTGATTTACTTGTATGCAGCACAAGACTGAGGCAAGTCTAAGTAGAGACCTACATATCTGAACTGACTAAGACTTTCTATTTGCTTCTAAGCACCTGATGGGACTTTGTAGTTTTGAGTTGCACTGGTAATCCTAGATGTGGTCCCAAGGGAAGTTTATATCCATTTATTTGCTTTTAAAGCACAGTCACATGGTGGTATTTGTGATGTCCTTCCTCTGGGCCAGTAATTATGGAGCCTCATTCCTCACCAGTGACACCAATGGAGAATGTTCACTTAGAACAAGAACGGATACATACACACAATTTTTTCAGATTCAGCTTTCTACATCAAGCACAATCAGATCTGGGGCTAGAATTCCTCTCCAAGCCCCAAATAAGACTTCACCTTTCTCTCTGTAGAAACCAGAACTCTGTGGCCCTGTTCCAAGTAGGTAGCTGATACACACACTATTTTAGATTTGATTTTCACACATACACACACACACACACACACACACACACACACACACACACACACACACACACACACACACACACGCACACGCACCTGGGAATGTCTGGCACAGATTTAACCACAGTACCACCTCTACCCAGACTATAAGTAAGATTAACTGTCACCAGCCAGCTACTTTAAGGCTCTTGCCAGGGTACTCAATTACTCTTAATAAAATTAATAATTATACAAATGATGATGTTTGACCAAGCGGCAAGACTTCAGGAGCATGAAGCCACAGTGTCACCACCAACTAAATGCAATTACCCTCAAGGGTTAAAATATTTTTTTAAAAAGACCAGCCACATTGAAAGGTATAGATATGTTTAATACTAAATAATAAAATAGAAAACATAAAAATATTGAACATCTATTTACAATAAACACCAGAGTTTCAATTAACAGGAAATATAAAAAACAACACAGATCGAAAGACTCGGACAGATACAGAAAAACAGTATTTAACTAATCTTGCTATATTTTCTAACTGAAGAATTACTGTTCCCTAGTTAAGTTACTTACAAAAGCAATGCAAGATGAAGTAGATGAGTGTCTTTGTTGTCAGGTTAAAGATAGGGTGCTGAGTGTCACTATCACACCTTTCACTAATATCTAAAATAATTTCAGTGCTGGCTATAGAATTACACCACATCTGGTCACCTAATACTGTGGTTCCCTAACTACTGATTCAGCATCTAGCACAGATGTGTCAGAATACACACCTAGGATTTTGCTAATGCTTCTTCCAGCATCTGGAGACTGTAAAACAATTCCATCCCTTTCATCCTTCCTGGAGAGACTAACCAGCCATACTCTGGGACCCAATGGTAACAATTATTTCTCCACTAGGGACAATAAGAGCCCAGGCCTTTCTCAGACATTGCATGTCTGGCTGCATTCAGGCCTGTGAGATAAAATCTTTATGGCCTAAACCACAACATTTAATTTCTGGCTATTTTTCTTAAGGCAAGCAGAACTGAACTTAACCCCTTCCTTTCCAACATCTCCTCTTAACGTATATACATATCCTCAGTTACAACAGTACAGTCTAATAAAAATATATATTTCTTCTCTGTCCAGTGGGACCCACTGTTGATAAATTATTAACACAAGCAAGCTTACAAATACATTTTAACACAAGCATCTGTACAAATCAGTTTGATTTGCAAATGACATAAAATTCTTTACAAAACTCCAGCTAGTGTTGCTGGCATATGTTACACATGCACTGCCTTACTCTCTCTGGCATAGCTGGCACTATCTCACACCATCACAGTAGCATTTTTACCATAGACACAGTTCATAATTTTGGAAAACTGGTCACAATACCTGTATCACAACATTTGTATGTACTCTGGCCTTTAGTCCATGGTGATCCATAATTATGGTGTTAATAAAGATGGTCTAGGAAAATAACCTGGGTACAAGAAGTTTATGGCAGCCCTGCCTTTAATGAGACTGGCCTAGATAGGGTATTAACAGAGATTATGACTGACCTATTCTGAGTGTATCTTTCACACCATTTTTGCCATCTGAGTTTTGTCTGCACTTTAGCTCACTTATTGGATGAGGATTTGAAAATGAATACAATTTTTTGACAGACCATTGAGCAGAACATCTGTAAGCTCATCCCTCAGATTTGTACTGTAAACTGTACCTGTATGACAGCTGCAGAGGTGATTTGGCCTTAATGGAAGCCACACTTCTCTTCACACAGTATCCACACCTGGGTTTAAGTTCTTCAGCTACAACTGTTTAAAACTGCTTGGCAGGTGTGGAACAGATGTGGGATCCATAGAAAACTGGTTGCAGTAGAAAAAAACAGTTGATCTAGGTGCAAGGATGAATGCAGTGAATTTCCAAAGTTGAGAAAATACCCTGTGTGATATAGGGAAATATTGCCAGCCCAGCTTTCTGAAATGTAAATAATTGTATGTCATTTGTGAATATCAATATGATTTATACAGAACTGTATGTTATGTACTGAGCTAAAATGTAACAACAGCATGCCCTGCTGACTTAGAACAGAGATGCATATAAATATATACCTGTGCAAATGTATGTCTTAACAGTAGAAACTAGAACATAATAGTGTTAACTTGCAAAACATAAGGAAAATAAGATGAAATTAAACTGCTTTACGATTTTGCTATAAAACTTCTCTCTTACTTTCAGTGTAGCAGACACAATGTCTAGAGATATAATATTTTGTATTGTCTTGAAAGAAAAGTAATTACTAGGTTTAAAATGTAAAAGTGTTTATTATTTTACAACTTCGGAGATCTGCAAACATCTGAGAGATATGCATTTTTCACACAGATATATTAAATTCTGTTAGTTGCTGTTTTAGCCTGGGAACTGAAGTCAGGTGGCAAAAAGTGAAAAAGTGATGCCATCCAAGCTAACCCAGCAGTAATATTTGATATTAATTTAAGAACTCTCTCAGAGAGACACTGGGCATTTTGTATTTTGTCTTGGACCTAGCAAGAACACCCACTCATCATCATCATCTGCACTTGCCTTGCTGTAAGTAAGATTTAGGGCATAGTAACTCTTTTTAGATATAGATAGGAATATAGTAAAGATTAGTTTAGATGTTTTCTGTATTTATTTGAGACTGTCCTGCAATGTTCTTTTAAACACTTCATGTGATTTTGAACTCTGAAGTTACTGTGTTGACTGAGTATTGTCTTGTTCTTTTATTTATTATTATTAAATATATTTAAACCTATCTTTGTGGCTGATATTTGTGAGACATAGTTAAGATCTTAGAGTACTTGCATATGTACTTGGTGACACTGTAGAGGCCACTCATAAATAACCTTGCAAGTCTTGGTCAATCTACTATTTGGATTAATAGTAACATTACACAGTAGTATTGGACACCCTTTGTTAAGGGCCTTAAAGTAGCTGGAAAGTAGTGGTTAGTGGCAGTGGAAACTACCTTATAGTCTGGGCAGATGGGACATAGCTACTAAACCTGTGCTAGCCTTCCACAGGTATGTGTGTGTTTGTATATAAATCAAACCTCAAAGAGAGTGTGTGTGTGTCAACTACTTGGGCATGGGCACAAAACACTGGTTAGATAGGGAGGGTGCTGGAGGTTTTGGCTTAGCCACCCAGCTGAGATCTCAACCCTATAGCTGTGCCAGTGGGGAGTCTTATTAGGGATCTGGAGGAAGATGGACAAACCAGACCCATACTGACTGTGGTCTCTGTGTGGTCTTAAGGGAAATTGCACTTTACTGTGTATGCACTTGTCATCCTCCCAGTCTGTACATCTCCCACTTTTGCCAGTGGTGAGGATTGAGGCTCCTTGATTACTAGGGCAGTGCAGGGGCATCACATATTAATTTGTAGTCAATGGTGCAATAGCCACATCACAAATTAATTGGTTGACAATGGTGGTATAGCCACATCACATATTAATTGGCTTGTAGGGGTGTGTTTATGTAATTCCTGTAGCCTGGGTACAGTGTTTACTGAAAGTGTTTGTACTCTAAATCAGCCATGTAGTGAACATTCAGAGTTGCACATCACAATTGTTTTATTTTTGTTAGCTTAGTTAGTCAGGAAGAACAGGCAAGCATGTCAGCAGAGGAATAATGCAAGCTGACAAAGAACCAATTGGCTGAGATGTGCCAGGCTAAAGGACTGGTGCATGCCAACCTGACTAAGGCAGAAATGATTGTAGCTTTGGGCACAGCTGCACCGCAGACCAGTGATCAGGAGACAACCAGGCTGTTCATGGTAATGTAAAATTCTCAAAAAATGGACAGCTCAACCTTTCCACAGAGGACTTAAAAATCTGTCTGGAGTTAAGGAAATTTGAGCTGGAGGGCAAGTATTTGGCAATAGAAGTAGCAGAGAGACTGAAATATCTAGAGGCTGAGGACAATGAGAAACTGAGATGTTTAGAGGCTGAGGAAAATGAAAAGCTGAGATGTCTTGAAGTTGAGGAAAATGAGAAACTGTGATGTCTAGAGGGTGAGGAGAATGAGAGGCAGAGGCAATATGAAAAGGAAAGTAACCAAACACCAAGAGCAACAAAGTTCAGTAAATTTCTTCCACAATTTACAGAGGGGGATAATTTCAATAGTTTCATTCCTACAAGGAAACAGCTTCATACTTATTATTAATGCCCACCCCTCCAGGCATGTCTAAAGGTCAGTTTCCTGTGCTTTCTTCTATTAACCTGGTTAACTTGGGCATCCTGAGGCAATGTAGCAACTGCATCATGTACACCAACAACCCTCTCTCCTTACCTCACAACACTCAGACTTGCAAGAGATGCACTTATATATCCAAATTGTAAGCCACACACTCTCCTGCCATGACCGGAATAGTTGGTCAAGAGGAGAAAGTCAACACTTGCACCACACCACATGGAACACATAGCCTTCCTGAACACACACCAGCAGCACTGCCTTCACATAAAAACATAAACCACACACCCACCTTCGCAGAGGATCTCAATAAAAATCTGCCCAAACAGCAGAGACCTTCAAGGCAGAAATGCACTCCACCACCCCAACACAACATTAATCATGAGACACATAACTCTCCTAAAGAGTGTGCCACTCAACCAAAGCCCCTAAGGCAAAACAGCATGCCCAGCACGCTAGTCATAGGTGATTCAATAGTGAAGCATACTGATGTCCCACTCACTAATTGTAAAAGGAGGAAGTAACAGTCAGCTGCTTGTCAGGAACCAGGATCCACCACATAATACATACACTCAGGTCCCTCAACAACAGGTACAAATATGACTTTGTCATTGTACATGTGGGAGTGAATGACCTGAGATGTACCACCCTGGACTACATGAAAAGAAACATGGAGGAGCTCTCAGATTATGTAGCTCAGGCGGGTATGACCCTAGCTCTGAGCAGCATCCTGCCATCACCCAGAATTATAACACAGTACAAGCAGAAAATTATTGATTTTAACAATTGGCAAAGTTTCTGGTGTCATTCTAAGTGGATCCAGTATCTGTCTGCCTGGGATGACATGATTGATAGACCTCAATGCTTTGCCTGGGATGGCCTGAATCTGTCACCCCTGGGCTTCCAGATACTGGCCAAGGCTCTTACCAACCCTATAGTGCCTTTTTAGGTGGTGTTCCAAAGACCAAATTACCACCGTTAACAGCTACAAAGAAATGCAATCTGAGGGTCATGCTGCTCAACGCTAGAAGTCTAATTCTCAAAATGCACTTACTCAAAGCACTCCTTAAAATGGAGAACATCGACATTTGTGCTGTAACAGAGACCTGGTTCAAGGCAGCATAAAGCACCCCTGCACAAGCAGGCTATAACTCATTCCACACCTTTCAGCCCCAAAACTTGGACTGAAGCTGCAAAGGCAGTGGGGTTTCTATATTCATAAAGAATCTGCACACCTCCGGACTGGTAGCCTAACATAACGCATCAGAGATACTTCAGATGCAGCTAACATTGGGTAAGACAGTGATTCAGATTGTAGCCTGTTATAGGTCCCCAACCATATCCCAAGACTCACACTTCATGTTCCTAAGCACCCTGGAGAATATTAGGGTCCAAGCTAACACTCTCATACTGGGTGACTTCAACTACCCCTCCATTAACTGGGAAAACTGCTCATGTAACAATACACTTGCCCAACATTTCCTGGAATTCATTAATTCCATTGCCCTGGACCAGCTCGTTCTTACTCACACTAGAGGTAGCAACATCCTTAACCTGGTCATAACATGGGTGACTATTGCTCTACACCAATAGCCTACTCCTTCCTGGTTAGATCTGACCACAAATTAATCACCTTGGAAATCCACCCCCCCCCCCAAAAGGTAGCCACCATGAAAAACTTCTCCAAAGCTAACTTTGGGCTCCTAAAAGAGGAGGCTAACTTCACAGCACCCATATAAATGGAGAATTCGTAGCTGCATGACCACCGAATCATACACCAATGCACTGTACAAACACATACACAAATGCATGGATCTCACCATACCCAACAGAACCAAGATGCCAATCTGGTGGTCTCCTGCCATAAACAAACTCTACAACAGAAAGAGGAAACTGATGCAGAATAAGGTGAAGTCCCAAGACTGGAAAAACTCCCTTATCAGTCTCAACAAAAAACTGAGATCCCTCATCAAATCCTCTAAAGCTAGCTATGGAAACAGAATTGCAACAGATAGTAAAGACAACTGCAAGGCCTTCTATAGTTATTTAAAGAATCTCCACGGCAATACCCGGATTTGCTCTGAGCTACTGCACAATGATACCTCCTATACCGAGCCAACAGATATTGCCAATAAACTGGCTGACAGATTCAGGGCCAACTTTACCCCTCCCCCCAAAGGACCAATAACAATAACAATAGCAGTAGATTGCCAGGCACCCAGTATTACTGCTCACAGGTTAAAACAGCACTGTCCAAGGCCAAGAATGCAGCTTCTATGGGACTTGACAATATCCCTGGCTGTGTTCTACATGAACTACAGAGTAAACTGGCACCTCACCTGTGTGCCCTATTCAATCACAGCCTCACCTCAGGCTTTGTCCCTACTGAATGGCGCACTGTTATAGTCATCCATCTCCACAAAGGAGGAGCGACAACCAACCCTGGGAACTATTGCCCCATTAGCCTGACAAGGCTGATATGCAAAGCTATGGAACACATCATCATGGACCTAATAAACAAGGATATAGGGAATCTCCAAACTATAGATCCCACACAGTTTGGTTTTGTGAAGGGTAGATCATACCTGCTCAACTTGGTCGACTTCTTTGAGTCAGTCACCAGAGCTGTGGATGAAAGCAAGGTGGTTCATACAGCCTACCTTGATCTGGCCAAGGCCTTTGATACCATTCCTGACTCAGTTATCATAGAAAAACTCACTAAGCTAGGCATCAACCCCTATATCACTAGGTGGGTTGTAAACTGGCTCACAGAAGGAACCCACAGAGTTAAAGTAGCTGACTCCAAGTCAGACTGCTGACCAGTCATGAGTGGAGTCCCACAGGGATCGGTCCTGGGTCCTCTCTTGTTTAGTATCTGTTTCGCAGAAGTACAGGCCAACACGAAGGGACTCTAGCTGACAAACTTCGCAGATGATTGCAAGTTAGGAGCCATTATTAACTCCCCAAGTGATGTTGAAATCCTACAGAAAGGCCTCACTGAGACCAACGACTGGTGCAAGAACCATGGCCTTAAGCTCAATGCCAAAAGATTTGTCGTCATCCCCTTTGGGAAAAACCCAGTTCCCATGAATTACCACATCGATGGTAGTCCACTGAACACAGAAGGCATTATAGGAGATCTGGGAAGACAGGTTGATAGCAACCACTCTTTTGACCTCAACATTGCCACTATGGTCAGAAAGTTCTTCTATGTGGCACATGTCATTACTAAGGGTTTTGCATCCAGGAAGAAAGAGGTCATTGTCTCCCTCTATTCTTTCCTCATTAGGCCAATCATCAAGTACAATGCCCCATTTGGCATGTACCTCACTAGACACTTGCAACAACTGAAGAGGCCACAAAAGTACCTCACAAAGAGGATCCTAGGCCTTAAGCACTTGTCCTATATGGACAGACTCAAAAAATTCCAACTATTCTCTGTCTCATGATGCCTACTAAGAGACTATCTCTGCTTGACTTACAAAGCCATGTCTGACCCGTTCTGTTAGAAATACTACATCTAAAGAAATCCCAATCCCTTTGCACCACACACTTCAGAGACCTCAACCTCATTATCACAATCAACAGAATGTGCTGGAGGGACAGGTACATAACCCAGAGACTGTCCATACATGTCAAACAGAGCACCTTACTGGCCCTCTTTAAAAGAAATCTTGATAAGTGGATGGGAAATAGAAAATTCACCCTGTGGATCACTCTAGTGACTCTACTCAACAGAGGCACTGGGAACTAAGGTTGGGTGGCATGATGTAATGGTAATCCTTTGAGCTAGGCTTGCAAAGGTTCCAATGCCATTAGCCTAGTACACATCTATGAACCTTTATGTTTGAAATGGTATGCAAACAATATAATGCTGACCAAGGGCTCTGGATATGATTCCTGACCCCCTTATTCCATGGTAAAGCTGTAACTGCTATTTCTAAATTGTCTGATACGGATTGCTTAACTTATAATATTATAAAAATCTGTCTTTTAGAATGCTTTAAGTTAACACCTGAAGTTTATAAAAAAATGTATTGTGAGCATAGATGCAAGGCAGATGAAAGTGTGTGTGAATATGTTGTTGAACATAGCACATATTTTCATAGGTGGGTGAGTGAATATCAGGTCACCAATTTTAAAGGGCTGGCAGACCTTTTGGTGAGGGAAAAATCCTTTAGAACTTTGCCTGAGGACATGAGAATCTGGTTAGCTGATAGACAATGCAAAACTGCAGATGAGTTGTGGAAAAAGGTAGACCTATACCAGGCAAGCAGGGCATAACTGCACAGGAAACATACACCCAGTGCTGCTCATGGGCCTAAGGGAGCCCATGGTGGGCACCCCAGACTGCACTAACAGAGTCTGCCAGTAGCAGAGGAAGCCATTAGTCCAGGTACATGTCCAGGACCAAGGGTTAAATGTTTTAAATGCAACCAGTGTGGCCATGGAGCATATAGCTGTCCATTGAGGCAAAATGGGGTACAAAAGGTTGGAGAAACAATAAATGGGAATGACAAAATGCCCACAGTAAGTTGTCTCAAACAGCAAGTGTACCAAACTACCACAAGAGTTTATATCCTATCATAGTGGATGGAAAAGAGTCCACTGCTAAGAGAGACACAGCCTCTGACCTAACCATTGTGAAGCCTGTAAAGGTTACAGAGGAGCACTACTTCCTTTGGCAGTCTACTCCAGTCAGAGCTTTATGAGGGATCCCATTTCAAATACCTTTGGATAGAATTCACCTTGACTGGGAAGGTGTAACAGAAGCAAGCAAGCAGATGTGCTTGGGGATATCCCTGCAGAGGTCATGATGGGGAATGATTTTGATAATGCAGTTCCCTGTGTGCATGCAGTTACACACAGTCAGGCTTGAACACAAGCATGTGCATCTGGTAGCCTGGGGGAGACCCAGAAAGATTGCACACTTGTAGCCAGGACTGGTGAGGTGGTTATATCAGGGAGGGAGCTACCCTGTAGCAGTGAGACTGAAGGTGAGCCACAGCTGCTTGTGGGTACTGATGTTCCCTTGGGCAGAGTGACTGCAAGGGCAGAGATGAATAGTAGTACACAGGCTGACAGTGAGGCACTGCTGTCAAAGAATACCATACTTCCTGTGGAATAGGAGCTGGATAGGGTTACAAAGAGAGAGTTGAGACAGGCTCAGCTATCAGACCCTACATTGCAAGGCCTGAGGGAGGTAGATAGTGAGGCACCTGATTCTCAAGGGAAGGGGGATCTGTATACTGGGACAAATGGTTACTGTATAGACAGTGGACCCCTGAGGGAAGGCTAGAGGGTGAAAGAATACAGCAGTTGGTAGTGCCCAGAGCCTACCATCTAGCACTTCTAGCCATAGCCCATGATATTCCCTTTGCAGGTCATATGGGCATAAAACATACAAAGAGATGCATTATGCATAACTTTTATTGGCCTGGGATTTCCAAAGATGTAACAGGGTACTGCAGGACCTGTGAGCAGTGCCAAAAGGTAGGCAAGGCAGGAGACAAGGTGAAAGCTCTTTTGATGACTTTGCCTGTAATTGAAGAGCTGTTTCAGAGGGTACATATGAATATTGTGGGGCCTCTGAGCACCCCAAATTCAACAGGGGAAAAATATATCCTAGTGGTAGATTATGCTATCAGAAACCCTGATGCAGTAGGTGTGTTTTCCATTGAGGCAGAAAAGGTGGCAAATGCTTTGTTAGAAATTTTCGTCAGGTTAGGTTTCCCAAAAGAAATACTGACTGACAGAGGTGCCAATTTCAAATCAGACCTGCTGTCTTGTCTATGGAAGCACTGTGGGGTAAATCACCTAAATACAACCCCCTACCATCCCCAGACTAATGGTCTTGTTGAGAGGTAAAACTCTATACTCAAGTGCATGGTAGACTAGTTTAAGAGGGAGTGCGACAAATATTTACCCCATCTGTTGTTTGCTTATAGAGAGGATTCCCAGGAATCCACAGTTTTTTTCAGCCTTTGAGATGTTGTATGGGCATAGGGTGAGGGAACCTCTAGATTCGATTCAAGATGTTTGGGTGGGTGAGTGTGAATCCCCCAAGGAGTCTGTTGTGGTATATGTCCTAAACCTCAGGACACGGCTCAAGGATCTCATGGGCTTGGCCCAAGAGAACCTGTCAGAAGCTCAACAGCAGAAAAAGATCTGGTATGACAAGAATGCACGAGCTAGAGAGTATGCTGTAGGGTAGCAGGTAATGGATCTCATTCCTGTCAGACACAACAAGCTACAGGCAGCTTAGGAGGGATGCTACAAAGTGGTAAGGAAGGTCAGTGATGTTAACTACATGGTAGCACTACTAGGCAGGAGGCAGGGGCACAAATTGTACCATGTTAACATGATGAAAATTTACCATGATATGGAGGTCCTTGTGCTGAGTATTTGCAGTGGATGGCAGGAGGAGTCTGAGATGGATCTGCTGACTGATCTCCCCAGTGAGGCTTGGACAGACACCTCAATGTCCCAGCAGCTATCTCCTACCTAGGTTTGAGAAATCCAAGCAGTGTTACAGAAGTTTGGGGGTGTGTTCACTGGAAAACCAGGGTGCACCAATCTGGTGGAGCACCATGTGGATATAGGACCCCAAAGGCCTATTAAGCAGGCATGTATAAGGTGCCTGAGAGTCAAACAGACTCTGAGGGAGGAGATGCAGGAAATGTTGGAACTAAGGGTGATTTAGGAGTCCAGCAGTCCCAGGGCCTCCCCAGTGGTACTGGTACCAAAGAAGAAAGGCAGCATCAGGTTGTGTGTGGACTACAGGAAACTAAATAGTCACACAGAGTCAGATGCCTACCTCATTCCTAGGACAGATGAAGCCCTAGAGCAACTGGGTGGGGCTAGGTATCTTGCAACTACAGATCTTACCAAGTGTTACTGGCAGGTGCCCTTGACTCCCAGTACTAGAGGGAAGTCAGCCTTTGTGAGTCTTTTGGCTTGTAAGAGTTCACAAAGATGTTATTTGGGATGAAAAATGCCACAGTGACTTTCCAGAGGCTGGTAGATCATATCCTACCAGGAGCAGAAGATTTTGCCCTTGCTTATCTAGATGATATTGCCATCTACAGCCATTCCTGGCATGAACATCTTCTGCATGTTAGAGAGATGCTGGGCAGACTACAAAGGCAGGGTTGACCATTAAGTCCAGCAAATGTCAGGTGGGTATGGCAGAGGTCTCTTACCTGGGACATAGAGTGGAGAGTGGTAAGATCAGGCCAGAACCTGCCAAAGTGAAAGCCATTCAGACATGGCTTGCCCCTCTTACCAAAAAGCAGGTGAGGATGTTTTAGGGATAGTGAGGTATTACAGAAAGTTTGTCCCCAATTATAGTATCATAGCTGCTCCCCTCACAGACCTGACATGGAAAAACAAGCCAGATAAGTTAGTTTGGACCTCAGCATGTGAGCAGGCATTCCATAAGCTTAAAGGAGCTTTGGGAGGACCCCCTCCATTAGACAGTTCAGATTACAGCAAAGACTTTGTTATGTAGGTGGATGCTTCAAACCATTCGGTGGGGGCTGTACTTAGCCAGGTTTCCTCAGAGGGAGAAGAGCACCCAGTGGTATATCTCACTCATAGGCTCTAACCCAGGGAGGAATTCTATGCACCTGTAGAAAAGGAATGCATCACCATAGTGTAGGCACTGCGGAAAATTCAGCCTTATCTGTATAGAAGGAAGTTCACTGTAGTTACAGACCACAATCACTTAACATGACTACATCGAGCCAGCCAGCAAAATGCCAAGTTACTAAGGTACAGCCTAGGGTTGCAAGTGTTTGATATAACAGTGCCGCACCACAGTGGGGTTAGCAATGCCAATGCAGATGGGTTCTCAAGTCAGGCAATGGGGTATCAGGCAAGGTATTCCCAGATAGGATCAACCTTCTCAAGCAATGTTTCTCAAGGGTCACTTGAAAAACTAGCTTGAGTTTTCGGGGGGGGGGGGTGGACATGATATAGGGAAATATTGCCAGCCCAGCTCTCTGGAATTTTGTAAATAATTTTATGACTTTTGTGAATAGTGCAGAACTGTATGTTATGTTGATGAGCTAAAATGTAACCACAGCATGCCCTGCTGACTTAGAACAGAGATGCATATAAACTATATACCTGTGCAAATGTATGTTTTAACAGTAGAAACTGGAATATAAAAGGATTAACTTGCAAAACTTCAAGAAAATAAGTTGAAATTAAACTGCTTTACAATTCTGCTATAAAAGTTCTCTTTCGGTTTCAGTGTAGCAGACACAATATCTAGAGCTAGAAGTTTTTGTATTGTCTTGAAAGAAAAGTAATTATGAGGTTTAAAACGTAAAAGTGTTGTATTGTTTTATTACTTACAATATCTGCAAACATCTGAGAGATATATATTTTTTCACACAGAGATGTTACATTCTGTTAGCTTTTGTTTTAGCCAGGGAACTGAAGTCAGGTGACAAAAAGTGATGTCATCCAAGCAAACCCAGTAGTGATATTTGATAGTAATTTAAGAACACTCTCAGAGAGAGAATGGGCATTTTGTATTTTGTCTTGGACCTAGCAAGAACATCCACTCATCATCATCATCATCTGCACTTGCCTTGCTGTAAGTAAGATTTAAGACATAGTAACTCTTTTTAGATATAAGTAGGAATATAGTAAAGATTGATTTAGATGTTTTCTGTATGTATATGAGACTGTCCTACAATGTTGTTTTAAATACTTCCTGTGATTTTGAACTCTGAAGTTACTCTGTTGACTTACTGAGTATTGTCTTATTATTTTATGTATTATTATTATTATTATTATTATTATTATTAAATATATTTAAACCTATCTTTGTGGCTGATATTTCTGAGGAATATTTATGGTCTGTGAGTACTTGCATATGTATTTGGTGACACTGTAGAGACTGCTCCTAAATAGCCTTGCAAGTCTTGGTCAGACTACCATTTGGATTAATAGTAACATTACACAGTAGGATTGGTCAACCTTTGTTAAGGGCCTTAAAGTAGCTGGTAAGTAGTGGCTGGTGGCAGTGGAAACCACTTTATAGTCTGGGCAGAAAGGGGCACAGCTAGTAAACTTGTGCCAGCTTACCTCAGGTGTGTGTGTATGTGTGTGTGTGTGTGTGTGTGTGTATGTGTGTGTGTGTGTGTGTGTTTGTATATAAATCAAACCTCAAAGAATGTGTGTGTGTGTGTGTGTGTGTGTGTGTGTGTGTGTGTGTGTGTGTGTGTGTGTGTGTGTGTGTGTGTGTGTGTGTGTGTGTGTGTGTCAGCTACTTGGGCAGGGACATGAAGCACTGGTTGGACAGAGAGGGTGCTGGAGGATTTGCCTTGGCCACACAGATGAGATCTCAACCCTATAGTTGTGCCAGTGGGAGTCGTACTGGGGATCTGGAGAAAGAGGGAGAAACCAGTCCCAGACTGACTGAGGTCTCTGTGTGCTCTTAAGGGAAATTACACTTTACTGTGTGTGTACTTGTCATCCTACCAGTGTGTACACCCCTCACTGTTTCCAGTGGTGAGGATTGAAGCTCCATGATTACTGGGCCAGTGCAGGGGCATCACACCTTACTCTACTGGAAGGCTGATGATGTGCCTTAGAAATGGGTGCCCATTGAAAGTATGTGGATGACAACTGTAATCTTTGTATCAGTGTTTTATTTATTTTATTTTATTTTATTTTACATTTGTTGACTGGGCTAGTCCAACTGGATACATGTCCATTTTCAGTAGAGGCCCAGGGAGATAAGCTCCGGTTACACTATTAATTCAAAAGAGATATATAATAAAAAATAATATACATAGTCAATAAAGATTAAACATAAAGATCATCAGCAAGGTTTTATAAAAAAAGAAAAAACAATGCAGTATTACAAGAAACATATTTACATAGGAGAGGTTTGACAATTATATAGAAGACTAGGAAAAAGAACAGATTCAAACTAATAATTAAGGTTGTTTTTTAAAGGCAAATGCTCAAATATAACAAAAACAACATGAAGTTAGTATATATACAAAGTGGAAACATATGTAGTCTCAGCAAGTTGATTATTACAGAAATATGTATTCTGTGGTAATTAACTGAAGAGACAAGGCTAGATATCAAAGTAAGGAGGCTTACTATCACAATGTAAGGATGTTAGGAGGAAGGAAAAAGCAGTAAGGATAAATGGGGGGGGGGTGTTAGTCTGGATTAGTACATGGGCATAGCCACTGAGATTTAAGAAATATTTTTAGTTGCTTTTTGAAGAGTGGTAATGATGTAAGAAGATGTTAATTTGCTGGGAAGCCTATTCCAGGTTTTCCCTACAGAATTAGAGAAAAGAGAATCACCTGCTTTGTTGTAAGATTTTTGAATGGATACTAGTAATTTATCTGCTGAGCAAAGGGTAGTAACATTTTTGTAGGGGGTGATGAGGCTACATAGAATAGGAGTATTACCTGGATGATACAAAGTCTTATAGGTGATAATAAGTTGTTGAGATTGTAGCTGATTTTGCAGTTCTAGCCATCCTAGCTGTTTAAGATTTTGGCAATGGTGAGTTCGAAATGGGGAGCCAGTGGCAAATCTGGCAATGTTGTTATAGGAGGTTGCCAATTTGTTGAGGTTGCTTTTGGAGAGATTAGTAAAGATGGGGGAGGCATAGAGGAGTGTAGAGATCAGATGGGTATGGGCAATGGTAGTTCTAGCTTCTGGGGTAAGGAAAGGTTTTATCCTGTAAAGGGTACCGAGTTTTCTATTTACAGTTTTAATAGTCGAGTTAATATGGGAGTCAAAGTTCAGTGTGAATTTAAGTGTGAATGAGTGAAATGCATATTAATTAAATTGAATTAAATATAATTTTTTTTCTACAAGATGACTTTACCTTAAACTCTGTGCTAAATAAAAGGTGCTACAGTATTTGTATAAACAAGTTTGCTATGATGTGATAATTGTTGTCTATATAGTTTAATGTATTTCTTTCTAAAATTGTATAAGTAGCTATCTTCTGTAATCTGATGCCTTTATTTTACTCATTGTAGAGCTTTTCTCCCTGGGTCTCCATTTAAAATGAGTTTCTGATCCAGTGGACATTCCTGGTCAAAAATTTCAATAAATAACTAAATAAATAAATTAAATAAATAAATGAATAAATAAATAAATAAATAAATACATTTTGAGACTGTGGTATTTTGCAGTATTTCCCCTAACTCCAAGTTACAGCGATATCAGAGCAAGCATACCTAAATAGGAGGGGTGTGGGTCCACAAAACCCAAGTTAAGGAGTGCAGGGGGTAGAAACAAGTGGGATTGAAGCTCCCTTTAAAAATACAATAACAGTGTAACAGCAATGTTCAAAATTCACATTTTTTTTTCAAGAATGCAGTTTAATTTACAAAGTGTCAAGACTCACATTATCAAGTCTACCACTTCTGAGAGGGAGCTATTGATAAGAGGATAGCACTAATGCACAATGTCAGAACAAATTGCTTCGAGTGGAATTATTTTAGACATTGCCTCCAAGTAAGCTAGTACAGAAAGAATATTTGTGTTGTTTGGAAATAAGAAAGTGTAGTTGAGTTTTGCTTGTTAAAATTGCAGGGTGAACAAAAGGCATCATCAGAAAACTATAGACTACCATTATGTTTTAATCTGTTTATAACAAATGCTGTACAAAATGGGATACTGTTATATGTAGTGGAAAAATTAGTAAATGTTAGATCATGGAAAACCAGCTCAGTAATGGAAAACCTTCAAAAATATAATAATCAGAGCTGTCATTTTACATGATGAAAGGAATAGATCATTGCATTGGTTTCTGTCAGTTTAAAGTATCTGAATTTGTGACTGGAAGAATATTTTAAAAGATATGACCTAAGATGAAAAAATACTGATTTTGTATTTATGTAAAGTTAGCCATGTTGTCTGCCTTCTTAGAATTGCTTGTGTGTACTCTCAGTAAACCCTGTTCTGAATATATTTATTGCCTCAACATTGTGTATTTTTCCAGGATTTTATTTGGAATAAAAATACGATAGTGCCACTGGCCTTGAACAGTTTTGGGAGTAGTTCACCTGCTCCAGGCTTGCTGTACCTCAAAAGTTTCCTTAGCAGATCAATGACATGAGTAAAAGTCACTGAGCCAGATTTAAACTTGGCATTAAAACTTGTGTCTGAGATATTAAGGGACAGAGTCCAGTAGTAAGGGCTAGGGCTAGAAGTGAGAAGAAAGACATGGAAACTGAAAGCATCCACTAACAGAAATCAGACTGAGGACCTTTATCTACTAACCACGGGTGCATAGGTTCATAAGTTCATAGGTAGGTACTAGGCTATTGGCCATAGGGCCTATATAAGCCTAGCCAAAAAGGTACTATCGCCACCCAAGAAAATTATTTTCCTGTGCCCCTGTCGAGCAGAGCCACAGAAGTGATCACCGGGGTGAATTTCTTATTTCCCATCCAATCATCAAGATTTTTCTCGAAGTGTGCTAATAAGGAGCTTTGTTTGATATAGTTAGGTAGTTTGTTCCAGAGTATGGTAAGTCTCTGGGACAGGAATCTATCCCTCCAGCATGTTCTGTTTATTGTGGTGGCAAGGTTTAGGTTCTAGAGCGTGTAGCTCAGAGGGATTGGGATTTCTTAAAGTGGAGCATGT
Organism: Protopterus annectens; assembly: GCF_019279795.1. Lineage (NCBI taxonomy): Eukaryota > Metazoa > Chordata > Ceratodontiformes > Protopteridae > Protopterus > Protopterus annectens. Next base: position 223,978,355 of record NC_056730.1, on the reverse strand, counting down.
CCAACAGCTCTGGGTTTGACATAGCTTCATATGTTAGGCAGAGATGGCCTCTGAGTAGGTGATATGCAATGGAGTAAAGCTGGAGTTTTTTGAGATGGTCTGCATAGAGCATTTGTTTGAGGCTGGCAATCCTGTTTGTGAGATATTTCTGCGACCTTTCCAGTTGTTGTAGATGTCTTGTGAGGTACATACCAAAAGAGGCGTTGTACTCTATACTGGGTCTAATGAGTGATGAGTAGAGGGGAACAATGACCTCTTTTTTCCTGGATGAGAAACCTTTTGTGATGAGGTGTACCATGTAGAAGGATTTCCTGACTACTGTGGCAATGTGATTATCAAAGGACAGACTATTGTCCACCTGTGTCCCAAGGTCTCTTATCATACTTTTGGTATTAAGTAAACTACCGCCTATGTGTACAGAGTTTTTACCAAAGGAGATGAAAATGCACTTTTTGGCGCGGAATTTGAGGCCATCACTTTGAAACCAGGCATCTGTCTCAGTGAGGCCCTTTTGTAGGATGTCCACATTTTTAGGAGTTTCGATTATGGCTCCTAGTTTGCAGTCATCTGTGAAATTCATTAGCCAAAGACCTTCTGTGTTAGCCTGTATTTCAGAGAAGTAGATACCAAACAAGAGAGGACCCAGGACTGAACCCTGTGGTACTCCACTTGTCACTGGTCTGAAGTTGGATTTAGAGTCTGCTACTTTCACAGTGTGGGTTCTGTCCATGAGCCAGTTGGCAACCCATCTTGCGACATAGGGATTTAAATCTAGTTTAGTGAGCTTATCTATAATTCCAGAGTGGGGGATAGTGTTGAAAGCCTTGGCGAGATCTAGATAGACTTTGTGAACCACCTTACCTTTGTCTACAGCTTTGGTGACTGCTTCAAAGAAGTCTATGAGGTTTAGGAGGCATGATCTGCCTTTTCCAAACCCGAACTGGGTGGGGTCCAGAGTTTTGAGATTACCAATGTCTTTGTTTAAAGTTCCATGATGATACGTTTCATGGCCTTGCAGACCAGGCTCGTCAGTCTAATGTCGAGGTATTTCCCGGGGTCCGTGGTGGCTTCCCCTTTGTGGAGTGGGATAACCATTGCTTTGTGCTATTTCAGTAGGCACAAAGCCTGAGGTGAGGCTATGACTGAACATGGTACCTAGGTGGGGTGCCAGTAAGTTCTGTAGTTCATGTAGAACTGGGATGTTGTCAGGTCCCATGGATGAGGTGTTCTTGGCTTTGGAGAATGTGTTTTTTTACCTGTGCAGCCATGATTACAGGAACTTTGCATTCTTCCGGTATAGAGATGGGCCCTTTAGGGGGTGAGGGGGGTAAAGTTAGCACTGAACCCATCTGCCAGGATGTTGGCAATATCAGTTGGTTCTGTATATTTAGTGCCATTGTGCTATAACTCAGAGCAGATCTGAGTGTTGCCATTGAGATTCTTGACATAGCTATAGAATGCTTTGTGGTTGTCTTTATAATCAGTGGTGATTTTGTTTTCGTAACTAGTTTTTCACGATTTTATGAGGGATCTTAGCTTCTTATTGAAGCTGACCAGGGAGTTCCTCCAATCATGGGATTTACTCTTTTTTGCAACAGTTTCTTTCTTCTGTTGTAGAGTTTGTTTATGGCAGGAGACCACCAGATTGGGTTCCTTTTTTTGGAGGATAGCATCTTGGTTCTGTTAGAGATAGCATGATCCATGCACTTGTGTAAGTGCTTATAAAGTGCATTTGTGTAGGATTCAACAGTCATACCTCTATTGTCCATCTGCATGGGTATCATGAAGTTTGCCACTTCCATCTTAAGAAGCATGAAGTTGTCATTGGAGAAATTTTTTACGGTGGTTTCCATAATGGGGGGTGGGATGTGGATGTCTAGGGTGATTAGCCTTGTGGGTTGGCTTATTGCTTTGTTTGTTGTATTTTTATTAAGTGGCTTATTTATATTCTTAAAGAATATGTTGTTTAAATTGAATTATTACTTCATTGATTGTTTAATTACTTAACGTTTCCCGCATTTTTTATTTTAAAAGTATGGTGGCTGAGTGATGTATTATCTTCTGAAGAAGTTTGTTTTTTGATACAAACAAAAAGCGCTTAAAGATCTTATTGAGTTTTTATCGATCTGTTTTGATTGTATTGGATCTATCCAATTCTATATTAAATTTTGCCTAACTTTGGATATTGTTTTGTCTGTTTTTCTAAGTTTATTTGTCTGTTGTGCCTCAATTTTTTCGTGATTAGCTTGTGGTCGGATCCGACCAATGAGGAATTGACCTCTGGTGTGGAACACCGACCGCCCATGTTATTAATGACCAGGTCTAGGATATTGCTGCCTCTGGTGGGGGTGTGGATAAATTGAGCTAAGGCACTGAAATTTATGAATTCCAGAAAACGTTGAACAAAAGAGTTGGTACATGTTGAAATTACCCATTATTAGGGTGTTGGCTTGTAACCTAATATTTTCCAGTGTATCAAGAAATGAGGAGTGGGAATCTTGGGGTATGGTGGTGGATCTGTAGCAAGCTATAATTTGGATTGCAGCCTTGTCCAGAGTTAGTTGCAAGCTGAAGTTATGTCATGCCCTTCCAGTAGGATAGCTGACATTTTGCCCCGCTCCATGTCATAGAGGGCTAAAGCACTAATTATGAGCAGATGACCCAAAACCAATAAGTGGTTTGAACACTGGAGGAGCCAAGCAACCCGGGTGGGAATCACTGACCAACATCTTCTTACCTATGCTGAGGGATGGAGAAAGTTCAGTGCTGACACTTACTGAGGAAAAAAAGAGAGAGAGAGAGTTGCACTGCATAGACTGTGGATATGTTTGTGTGCCATCAAGCTGTGTTCATGTGCTAGTTGTCTTGGGGCATGATCATGAAAATGCATGCTGAATGATGAAAGTATTGCAAGTGAGTGTCAAAGCAACTCATGGAAAGCCACTTTCAGTAAAATTCAAACTAATTTTTTTTGCAGAAGTAAAGCTCCTGCCCCCCTCCCACTCCCCATATCCCCTATGTTCTGGGACATCTTTCACATCCATGTACAACTGTACCAATTTTACAGTCAGACAACGGTGGGGAAAAGTGAAAATACTGCTGGCAAAGAAAGCAGTTTGCAGTTAATTTACTTTGTGACTCTGTGTTTCATTGAAAGAGTGCTTGAGACAACTGACAGGTTCCGGCTGCTCTCACCCCATCACCCCATTGTCAATCAACTGGACTGATCAGAAGTGGAAAGGTTGATATTTGTCAGTCAGTGAAACAAAAAGGAGAGTATATATACACACACACACACATATATATATATATATATATATATATATATATATATATTTATTTATTTATTTTATTTTACATTTGTTGACTGGGAAAATCCGACTGGATACATGTCCATTTTCAGCGGAGGCCCGGGGAGAAAAGCTCCACATCGACAATAGTTACATACTTATAAATTCCACATTGACATTAGTTTACATACTTATGAACAGAGAAAATGTTCCCACATTGACATTAGTTTACATACTTATAAACAGAGAAAATGTTACAAGTTTTGATAGTTAATACATAGGTATTAAGAGACAAGAGATCAGAGAAACTCCTGATCTATATTAAGACTAATACATAGGTACGATGAGGTAATATAATTGATAAATATATAGGACTATTATGTAGGTACAGTAGGAATGTGTAATTGAAGAACTCACTACATATAAGGTTTAAAAGGTGAAAAATGTCAGAGTAGATGCTAGATAGAGGAAGAGCCTAGAGGAAGACATGAGGGGAAGTGGATATAAAAAGTTTACACACCCCTGTTAAAATGCCAAGTTTTTGTGATATAAAAAAATGAGACCACAATAAATAATTTCAAAACTTTTACCACCGTTAATGTGACCTATAACCTGGGCAATTCAATTGAAAAACAAACAAATCGGTTAGGGGGAAAAAAATATAAAAAATAAAAAACATACAATAAGCTGGTTGTATAAGTGTGCACACCCTTAAACTAACACTTTGTTGAAGCACCTTTTGATTTAATTACAGCGTTCAGTCTTCTTGGAGACACACCTGCCATCAATTAAAGAGACTCTGATTAATCCCAAATAAAGTTCTGCTGTCCTAGTAGGATTTTTCTGACATTTACTCAGTTGCCTGCTATAGCAAAAGCCATGGTTCACAGAGAGCTTACAAAGCATCAAAGGGATCTCATTGTTGAAAGGTATCAGTCAGGAGAAGGGTACAAACAAATTTCCACAGCATTGGATATACCGTGGAACACAGTGAAGATAGCCATCAAAAAGTGGAGAAAATATGGGACAACAGTGACGTTGCAAAGAACTGGACATCCCTCCAAAATTAATGAAAATTCAAGACAAAAACTAGTCAGGGAGGCAGCCAAGAGACCTACAGCAACATTGAAGGAGCTGCAGGAATTTTTTCTTAAAAAACCCCCAAGTTGCTTTTTGGGGTTG